>NC_083584.1:35636404-35746404 GCF_027579695.1 Neoarius graeffei | reverse complement strand
CTAAATTGACTGTAGGTGTGAATGTGAGTGTGAATGGTTGTCTGTGTCTATGCGTCAGCCCTGTGATGACCTGGCGACTTGTCCAGGGTGTACCCCGCCTTTTGCCCGTAGTCAGCTGGGATAGGCTCCAGCTTGCCTGCGACCCTGTAGAAGGATAAAGCGGCTAGAGGTAATGAGATGAGATGAGACTTATCACAGAGATGATCAAGCGTTCTTTTGGAGTCTACACTAAACAGCCCATGTCCTCCGTTTGTCTTAAAAAAAAAAAAAATAATAATAATAATAATAATAATAATAATAATTTTAAAAAATGGGGATTTGAATTAAACACAAACAGGTATGTAGTCCCGTCCCCCCCTACACACCCACACTTTGCTTTATTCTATACACTGTAAAAATGTAGTGTAATATACTGCTCATATCTGGCAACACTAGAAAAGTGCTAATCGTTCCTTGTGTATATACAAACTCATTTCATGTATTAAAAAAGAGGCACCCTTGATTTAATGAAACAGTACTCGAATTACAAAAAAAAACAAAAAACAATAATGTGTGAAGTTTCTCCCCATCAGGCAGGTAGAGAACATGTTAGTGCAATGTGAGTGCCGCATGCTTTTCAAGTTCAGGAAACTAATCCCATTCTGGCAAGTAGCACGAACACAGACAAACTTCATATCACATTTCAAGCTTTTGTGCATGTTTAAAAGGGAGAGAGAAGGGGGGGAAAAAACTGGAGTCTTCTGGATCTGCATGTGGTTGAGCAGCTTTCAGACACTGGATGACAATGTGACCTGTATCTTTCAGATCCTCCGCTTGGGGCATGAATCTGTGGGCAATCCGTTTGCCTCAGTGGGTCCCTTATTTGGTCATCCATTTTGAAGGACCTCTTTAGAGTTTTGTGATGTTACAATACATTGACCAGTTCAGTTTCTGATGAGTCTGTTTCTGACTCCAGCTCCCTAAAGTGAATGAGAAAGAGAGAGAGAGAGAGAGAGTTAACTTCATCATATTCAAAACATGCAAAATGGAGTAACTTTTCAGTGGTGCTACAACTGATACAGATCAACAGTGACATTATCTTTCTAAATCTCTCATGAGATGCTTATCACCCACCCACACCATCTCATCAGTCCCAGCTTGTATTGGCTGACTAACTGGCCTAGTTTGCATTGAATCCGCTGTTGAAGCGCACAGAAGGTGTTAGTACACCTGTCATTATAGTGCGGACTTTCCATAGCATAGAAAATCGTCACGTTTCAATTTGTGTAACTGAACTTGTTTCATATCACTGGTCATATAAACCTATGCAAACAGGAAAAACGCGGAAGAGTTTGGTCGCATCTAACTACAGCCCCAAAAAATACCGTTGGCCATGCTGAGCCTAGCTACATTGCTAACAGGAGTGACAGCGCGTCTGACTGACTGGGAGGTCGCGCAAAGCTCGGAGAGGTACGGAGCAGCTCGTCTCAATTCAGATAAGAGCACATTTCATTATGGAAGTACGGTGGACTGTTCCTTTAAGCTTGATTAGCACTTTTTTAAATTTTGGAAACACCCCACTGTGAAAAACTGCCTGCATTCCACAACCTTGGAAAAGATGCCCAGTCAGAAAGGCTTTTACCTTTGCTCGTTGAGCAGTTTGCGGTTTCCCTGGCGCCGTTCTTCGTTAATGGGATAAGAGATGAATATGAGCAGTCCTATGATGATTAGTGCAGTTGGAGCAGCGGAGACCAGAACCTTCAGCGTAACAGCCACCGCTGCTGGTTGTGTGCAACCTCTCGTTACATAACCAGCATAACTATTTGGAAAGAAAAAATAATTTTATCAGGATTAGTTCTCTCATCCAGTTTAAACTTCTCAGGAGTCATAAACAACAGTGATATTTCTTGTGAACATCTTCACTGAGATCCATTGTACTGATTGTATCTTGCATTTTTCAGAAAAGCATTCGCCCACAAACCAAAAATAAAAAAAAAAACCAGACACTCAACCCAGACGTAAATGCACACAGCTTGAACACCGATATCAGATTGTGATATGCGACATCGGAAAGTCCATAGAGATGAAAGTGGAGCAAAGAAAAAAAAAAAAAACCTGAACTTTTGAAAGTCAAACTAAGATGGGGGGCAACGTCCCCCGAAAATATTTTAACAACATAACACGCAAAACCCTGCATTCTAGTGCATTTTACTACTTATTTTCACTAAAACAAGTTATAACTTTTAAGCCTTTTTCTTTCATGTACATTAATGATTAACATGTCAAAAATATCCAATTTAATTCCCCTAGTTAATGAGTAATTTTCAGGACTGCATTTAGAAAACGCGGTGATTTTCCTGCTACACAGTTGGAAAAAAATCAGACAGTTGAAGGTAAACTCAGCAAAATCCCAAAACAGTTCTGTTAAAAAGTAAAGGTCTGTTAGAGTTTCTAAAGCTTTCAGGTTTCAGTGTTGGGGACATTGAGCCTCGTTTATCAATCTTTTAGTAGAGTTGTGCGTTTGCAGAAGCTAAAGTGAACTAAACATTTCCAATTCATATTTATGCGAGTTGAAGCCAATTGTTTACATTAGTTCGTATTGTCTGTAAATTTAAACACACCAATGAATACCAAATTTCTCATGTAAATCAGGGCGTAGCTGGGGGGGGGGCACACACTGACTGGCAGCCGGAGTACATTATGTAACAAAAAATAACTACCATTGCTAGTTTTAGGCAGCTTAGAAACCAGCTCTTCCATTATTGCTGTTTCTTCCACGTTTTCTTGATGTGTTCTAGAAACGGCACTAAAACTTGGCTTCGAAACCACAAAATACAACTTTGATGGAAAAAAATATATATAATAAATTGCTTACCTCTCTTCACGTCGAAAGAAGGAGGAAAGTTCTGCTTGTTTTGACATGGCGAATTATTAACACGAGGAAATACTTGTAATTTGCAACTAAAAAGACTGCAGCTACACTGGCAGCTTGAACATGCTTTCTAGTGCGATTGTGTTGCGCTTGCGCAGAATGGTGTCAGTCCTGCGCGCCTTAGCACGTGCACCTAAAGGCGCGCCTTGGGCACGCACACGCCTAACGAGCTCCGGCACACGCGTCGTTAACAAAGAACACCTGTCTTTAATCAATGAACTATGTTTGGGCTATTTAAGGACCACACCCATGCAAGGATGATGTGAAGTATTACGCCGCATCTAGGAACGCGAAAAATCCGAAAAATAAAATTTCTCCATTCGGGAAACCGGAGATTTTCAAGAGTTTTGTCAAATATCCGGATGACTTTCATCCTGAGTCCAATTTCCATGTAAAAAGGAACAGAATATTAAAAAATGTGCAATAAAATAGCAGGGTTCCTCAGGTTATCCATCCTGATGCCCTACTTTTGGCTGAGGGTCTCATTTCTTTGCTTAGGACTAGAACTGCCATGTTAACTTTAGGACTGCAGTTGTCAAACAGTTTTGCACTCAAGTCTCCATCAATGAACATTTGATAACTTCAACAAATAAGACTTCATGCTAAAACTATAATGAATTTCCTGGTTACACAATTGCACTTCGTGACATTATAGGACAGTTATAGAAGCGAGTTACTTATAAATCACGCTATCTGTCATCACCCAAATGAGGATGGTTCCCTTTTGAGTCTGGTTCCTCTCAAGGTTTCTTCATGTCATGTTTATTTTAGCTCATATGTTTTAAAATCTTTATTTTTCTGGAAAGCTGCTTGGCAATAATGTCTATTGTTAAAAGCACAAGACAAATAAATTGACTTGATTGTGCAGACTGACTCACTCAAGGCTCAGAGTTGAAATTCCCAAAGAAACACCAGAGGCAAACTTGGTGAAGAACACGTAGAAGGAGTAGAAGATGGCTTCATGCCCCTGAGATTTAGGATTCAGCACTTTGAAGTCATCAACCACATCGGGAAGCATGGACCTGCATATACACATTAGTTTAGGGAAGCAGTCTTAGACAGCATCAGTGGATCCCTTACTGACTGACACTCACCAGGGCAGGAGGAAGGCAGCAGCAATACTGACTCCAGAAGCAAAGGCAATAATGTAAGTCACGATGAGATTACGTTTCAACAGGACCACTGTGATCAGGAATGGAATCACGATCTGCAGACATCACAAAGATGAGCAATGAAAATTATACTCATCATCAGGAATAATGACCACCAGATAGTGCTCTGGGATAATCAGGGTTGGCCAACTGCTTATACAACGTAAATAAATCACATCCAAAACCAGAGTGTCAGCGACGCAGTAACTTACACGGCTGTACCGATCACAAAACCAGGGGAGTTAACTATTGTGCAGACTGATTAGATCTTCCAAACAAAACTATCAGAAATCAAAATCCATTGAAAACTCAGGAAGGAGTAGCGATTTTGTGTGAATTGTGGACAGACGCTGCGTGATGGCAGTAGCTCATCGGCCAGTGAGCTAAATATACACATGTAGTGCGCAAAAATCTTGTCAACAGTAGAATACACAGCCAAGGATTACTGCCAAGTAATAAATTAGCAACTTGTAAATGAAAATTCAACAAACCCAATGGTAACTTTTGTGAAGACTCGGTCATCCAAATAAATAAAAACCCACAGAGAACTGCGCTAGGAAAAGCAAATTTCCAGAAAGTTCACCACACAGCTTAATTAGCAATTTCTTAATGAGAAATCAACAAATGAAATAGCAGCTTTTGTGAAGAACAATTAGATCCTCAAAAGAAAACAATCAAAACGCATTAAAAACTCAGGAAGGAGTAGAAATTGAGAGTTGTGGATAGATGACAGCTCATTGCCTACAGCCGGGGAGCTAATAAATAACAATACTGACTATTTTTAAACACTGTTGCAAGTCACAGTTCTTAAATGGTCTTGCTGATACTTACTGTAGTCCCAACATAGACAGCAGTTTTCTTTCCAAACCGAGTAAGGAACCACTGCCAGAATGGGATGGTGAGCGTGGCAGAGAGCTGGAGACAAAATGGATTAGAAAAGATTAGAACAAGGTTAAAGAGTTTTCATTTCAGAAATCATGAATTGACTCTTCAGAGCTTTATAACTGGCTTTTAATACTGCTAAAGCCACTGTGAGGAAGACTAAATCATAGGGTGAGGTTGGTAAGTTTGATGCACTAGAACTGGTGCCTCATTCATAATGAGATTAAGCCGAGACATCAGTCTGTACATTTCCTTTAATGAAAATCTTTGTATCAAAAGCGTGCACCTATTCAACATGCAGCATGCAAGAAGAAAGGAGTCCATTATAAATAGTGGCCTGCAAGTCCAAATTCTTTGATGAAGCACTACATTAACTATGAAAAGGCATTAAGTGATAATTAGCCTTTGGGAACGTAGTCACTTCCAGCAACTAGCCAAACCTGATGCATCACTTATTTGAGAGTCTATAATTGAAAGTAAACCATAATAGAATTAAAATAATCCACATAGAATAATTAACGTCCAAATAAATATCCATAACCAGTACCAGGAAAGTCTCTATTTTACATACAGAATGTGACTTTTGTAGTGTGTTAAGACATTTGATCCAAACACAACTCAAACCATCTAAGAGCAATTAACCAAATAAAATGATCACATTTCTGGAGTTCAAACATACCCTATTTATTTTTTTATTTAAAAAAAATAAAAAATAAGTCATGGTCTCAGCTTCCTATACACCCGCACAAGTTGGTCACAAAGCAATAAACGTCTTAATTTCATCAAATGCTGGCTGTTGTACTATGAACCTAGGAATAGTGCTTACCATGACGACCAGTAGGATGTTCTGAAAGTCATCTCTGAAGCCCAGAGTGGAAGAACAGAACAGAGCAAAGTTGCCTTCCAGGAGCTGCACAAAGAAACATTGAGACTTATAAAAACCTACTTGCAAATCCAAAAGCAAAATAAAAAACACCAGCCAAAAATAGCTAAGGGTAGCCATGGTGGTCTGAGGCTTTTGCCCCAAATGGGAGGAAAAAAAAAAAAAAAGTGGCTGAAGCAAATCCCACAAAAACAAACATCCTCCTGTAAAGCAGGCATAACACTCACCATAAAAGCCAGAGAGGTGAATAAGAAGCCCATCACCAGCTTGGTATATGGACCATGCCCCATTACTAGACGGATGCCCCGGAAGAAGGAGATCTGCTCTGATTGGACCTTTGAGATCCCTGCCAAAACAAGACTAGACATTTTAGATGCTGATGTTAAATGCAATGCATGTCAAATTCATCCGAGTCACAGAGCCACTGTGAACACTTCATCAAGCTCACTCAAACTCTGTGTATAGCATGAATACTAACAGTGTGTATGCTGGATCCATCCAGCAGCATGTGAATTTTTCATCAGAAAACACTCTTGTCTGAAGATATACAAATCCTGTTTTGTGCTTTGCTCTGCCCTGGGCTGATCCTGCTCTACAAAGCCTACTTTGTTAAAAAGTCTTTCACCAAGGAATCCCAAAATAAGCTAGCAAATTGCAACACTATCTTTTACAGTGGACCCCTTTTTCAGATGCATCTTTGTCACTGGTGTGAAAGAACTCTAGGTTTACCCAGTGCCATTCTCAAACCCCCAAAACCAACCAAGGTGCCAGCCACAGCCTCCGAGTAACCTGAGACCTGTAGAAAAGATCTAGTTTACGATGCAGTATACTTGATCTGAATTAAACCAAACTGATCCCCATTTTAAACCTGTAATTATGACTAACTCTCTATGGGAACCATACAGAACTATGATATCCAAAGAATGTGGGTGTGGATGGATACAAAGATTATACAATAATGCTGTGGAAACACTGACAACAATTCTGGCTTACCTTCGTGTTCCTTCACGCCACAGAAGAGTGTGATGGCACAAAGGACATAGATGACACAAATAACTCCTGAAGCGATCATGTAAGCCTGTCTCTGAGGAGGAAAAAAGAAAAACAAAAACATGGGTGGGGTAAAGTGTTAAACATTTCCAAGTGAGCATGATGTACATCTTTAATCTAGTTCACTACTAAACCATTATAACAATGCCTCAGGGCTCTGGGACTTACTGTGTGTTGCAGGGAAACAAGTGGATGGCTGGCGTTGAACTCAGATTCAAAGTTCTGGGAAGTGGAGTTGAGATCATTTCCAACTGGTATGCAGGGTGCATTGGCCATCCCCACGATCTGGCCTTGTATTCCAGTGCCGATGACCGTTCCTAAAACCTCCACAGTCATACCTGCATTGGAAATGGCAATGATGAGGCTATGTATGGAACAGAAAGCTAATGCATTATCACAGTATATATCATTCTCAGCTGTGATTGGTCAGAAGGTGGTGTTTACCTTTCTGTAACAGCAGCTGACAGTAGTTTATATTTATGTGCTCAATCTAACAGCACTTGTTTGCCTTCCTTTAATAATTATTATTGTGTGAATCCATTTAAATAATACCTAGAATCACAGTGTAGCTTAACTTCTATCACAAACCACAGATGAAAACTGTCACTTATTCAAGCAAAGTGTGTATACATACATACACACATACACTTAACTGATGACCGACAGCTTCACATACTTAGGCTAAATTCTAAATGGCATCCTATTCACTATAAATACACCCATTTTAGGGAGCACAGCATAATGTCATTGTAGAAGTGCACCATATACTCAGCAGAACACTACTTGAGATTTAACAGAAAGACTATGTTAAGTATCTGTTGAAAATTGTTACCCATTACTACTTACTTTTTTTTTTTTTTAAACCTCGCCCAGGACGGTATTGTTTTCGGTGGGGTTTCTTTATTAGCAACATTACAGGAGAAAAATAATTGGACCAATCTTCATGAAACTTTCAGGATAGATGGGCATTGGTCTCAAATAGAACCTCCAACATTTTGAGGGTCATCCGGTCAAGGTCACCAAAAAGGTCAAAATCTCCCCCCCCCACGATGTCTTCCATCATATTTACTTCAAACCAATTCCAAAATGTTCATCTTTCAATTCTGCTTCCATTGATATGCTACACGATGGGGTAACTTTTGTTTGTGCATCTGTCAACAATCTAGTGTCTAGATGGTTGCACCGATTGACTTCAAATTTTCAGGGTAGGTGGGCAATGGTCCGTAGATTACCTGATTAAATTTTTGGGGTAAATCGGGTCAAGGTGAAGGTTAAGGTCACTGGAAAAGTCAACCTTTGTCAGAATAACATTTTCCATTATAACTCAAAAACGATTGCCGATAGATATATGTTTACTACTGAGCATATAGGAATGCCCATATGGCCTTTCATTTGGCACCATGATCTTGGACCTTGAAAGGTCAAACTCAAGGTCACGGATTTTCAGAGGGCTGTAACTTGAACAGTTGATTGCAGACATATTTACCATTATCAACTTATAGGAAGTGCCATATGGGCTTTCATTTGGCACCATGATCTTTGACCTTGAATGACTTTGAAATGTCAAACTCAAGGTCATGGATTTTCATAGGACTATAATCTGACAGCTGATGATTGAGAAATATTACCATTATCAACATATAGGTATAAAATAAGTGCTGCCAGGCGAGGTTTGTTTTGCCTGGTAACACTTGTTTATGAATATTAAAGTTACAACTAAAATAATTAGAAAAAAAGTATGCAATAAACGACAAGTAAAATTTGGCCAAACCATTCAGAAGACAGACAGACAGACAGACAGACAGACAGACAGACAATAGCTTCTTCAATAGCTGAATAACAGAAATAAATGTAGAATCTTAAACATCTGAATGTGTGTGTGTGTGTTGCCCTGAAGTACACAAAACATGTTCTGGCTGGCCTCTTTCAGCCTAGTGTATTATCATAAATGAAAACATTGCCTCCTGCCTTTACAGTTTCCAGCATCTTGAAATACTTACGATAAGCTGTTGCTGAATCTCTCTCTTTCTGTTCTGAACTGATGAACATGGTGAGGGCTGAGTATGGCACATGGAAGCACTGCAATGCAAAAACAGGAGAAAAAAAAAAAAGTGGAAAGTTAGTTCTCGCTCATGCATATTACAGGTAGTTTCTATGCAGAAGCAGCACTCTGGAAGATACCCACCGTTTGCAGACTCTGGAAGAGGCAGTAGAATAGGAGGTACCAGATAATTTTGCCCTGCTCGAAAGGAGGCACATACCAGATGAGAAAATAGGACACGACTGCAAACGGCGTGGACAGAATAATCCTGCAAAGAAACAGAAATGAGAAAATTGTAATAAGCTGCATGAGCATTGCAATTCAAACCATGAAGACTACTCAGGCTTTAGACACAGCGGAGCTAAACTGGCAGATTTAATTTGCAGACTTTATAAATCCACTTTAGTTTGGGTTACTTTAATTATAAAAATTTGTGAAATTCAGTCAGTCAGTGCTCAATCTATCCAAAAATGAGAAGTGCCCTTCAAACCACATGATACCAGTGCACAATGCTCTCCCTTTTAGGTGTTTCCCGTACATTCTCCGACTGCAACATACTGTAACCACAAACGACAGCTGAACATTTCATTTCGGGGAACGTCCTGAGTCACATCCTGCAATTGCTGCACATTTCCGATGATACAATATTCACCTTGTGTGAATGTAAAGGCTGTAAGAAGTATACTTCCTTTTATACTTCTACAGTATAAAAGGAAGGTAGACAAATTTTTCCATGAGGAAACAAGTTTAGACCAGGACAAGAAACTGGTTTGTGAACAGGTTTGTCAAAGTAACATTTATATTTACATGGATGTATTTGGTCATGTACTGAAAAGTTATGACTCAACTGCTATAAAAGGATCAAAAAAAAGTTAGTATTATGCAATTGTTGTTGGCCAACACACACACACACACACACACACACACACACACACACACACACACACAGAGAGAAAATGATACTGTCCAGCATCTGTTTCTTTCATGTGGAAAGAAGTCTACTTTTCTCTATAGGCCCATTTAAAATAGCACAAGCATGTGTTAAGCTGATCAGTGCTTTATTGAACGCAAGTCCTCAGATATAGTCCTGATAGTCTGTGTAAAATTTGAAGCATTAAAACTGCACATCAACTATAACTTCATCCAATATTTTTGTTCTCCTCTTTCATCAAATCCCACTGCAGCAAGTAGGTTGGAACACAATGGTGAAGTTTTAGTTCTCTTTTCCAATATTTACTCACTAAACCCTTAAACGGTACCTAGTATTTAATAGATCCTGCCTCAAAGAAAGGGCACAGAACTATGATTAATTGTTGCTACAGCGACTCGCTGCTTGATGACCAACATTACAGTATCTGAACCAAAGTAACCCTGCAAAGGCTCCTCCTGCCTTTGGGAAGTCTTTTGTGACTCATCAGCTTTGGTGCCTTGTGATTGGAGCAGCAGCAGGTGGTGTGTTGTAGGCTGGACCATTCATGACTAGGGAATTTGAATGCCATCACAAGGAACCCCCCCCACCCCACACACACCTTCTTGCTCTCACGCTTAGCACTAGTATCTCGATCGCTCACATTGTTTCTTTTCAGATTTTCATGTGCTGTGATACAGAAATATTTTTTTCCTTTGCATATTAAAAATACATTAAAACAGCTAGTATAATAAATGACTGAACCAGAATTGAACCACACTAATTTCAAACAGTCATGGCTACAATCATAAACATGATTAAATAAAACAGGAAAGAAAATCCTATTTGTGCTTTAACTCATTTTGCCCCATCTATGGAAAATGAATGGAGCAAGCGATTGGGAGAACTTCAGGAAATCATTCACTAATTATTATTACTATGCCTGTCCATTCCATTCCTCAGAGATGGTTAGTACACCAACAGCCAGCTATACATATGTGCCATGAGTCTGATAATGAAACAGGCGCGTTTCTGTGCCTAGAACGAACCAAAGAAAGGGGGATGGGCACTTCGAAGGTCAGTGACCTCGCCACAAAATTGGAAGGACTAATGTGGAAGCAGCATCAACCCAATTGAACAGCTCTGTCCTTATCCAGCTCACAAAGCCAGGCAAGTCTTTTCCAAGGTTCTAGGAGCAGTCCAGGGTTCTCTAAACCAGATGCCACACTGCATCATAACTTTCCCCACATTTTTTTTTTTTTAAACACACAGGATTAGAAATTAACAAGTTTTGTTTACCTGCCACATTCCATTATAGTGGACAAATGTGTCAATAAGCTAGCAAAACTTAAGGGCTATATCCAAAATCACTAAATCTTCTCATACAACTATCAGGTGCAGATATTTATTTTAGCACAAAAAGATCTGCCAAGACCTACTGACATGGCAAAACCTTTGTTGCATTGAATGGAATTTAAATCGCTACTAAAAATCCCTTTCCCATCCCAGTCCTCTCAACCTTCCCAAATTTATAACTCTGCCTCGAATGAACTTTTAGTTTTGTTTTTCCCCTCCCCTCACATGCCATCCCGTGACATTTCAAACTCACTGGAACAAATGAACAGATGTCTAGTTTGACAGAATCATGTGAGAGAGATCCTGTAATGCCTACTAGGTACCACCCCCAATACCTTCTTCCACAGTTTCGTTATTACTCACAGGGTATCAGGAGTTTGAGGGGGTGGGGTGGGGGTGTTAAACTTAGTAAACCAATCATTCAAAACAGGGGCCTCGGCAAGGGCTTATCCGACTAAAAGTCCCCGCAGGGTAGCTTTACACATGGGAATTCTTCTACAGATGACACCATTTTAAAATCGGGGAAGGGGGGGTTAAATCTTTCAATAAGAGGGGTAGAAAAGCACCAAAGATATCTGAATAGAAAAGTGGAGGTGTCTATATCTGATGAACAATGTGGTAACAAGAATGACCTCAGGAAAAGAGGTTTAAAAAGTACCATGGCATCATCCTCCCAAATCTGGTCCACGGTGTCCGGCTGACCAGGAATCCCACAGTGGGGTCTGTGATAGCATCCCAAGCTCGTCCCACAAACAGGATAATGGAGGCATTGAATGGATCCAGCTAAAGAGCAAAGAGGGGAACAATCAAGGCCTTACACAAAACAGAGCATTTGAGCATCAATAAATAATCAAAACAGACAGCACACTGGTCATAATCCAGAGCAAATTAACATGCTAATTTAGGAAGAAATTAGAAGAAATGTGCAGTCATGCATTAGAGAAGCAGACACAGCATCACACTCTCTCACACATACACACCCCTGACCAGTATTTAACAGTTATTAACAGACACATAGCAGTTCATATTGCACAAACAGTTATCACAGCTCTAGCCAAATAAAATCATGCCTGATTGATGAAGTTAATCATGTTACCTCATCTCTGTAAACAGTTACTGTTTACTGCATCAAGAAAAGTTTTAACTGAACACCATGGTTTTGTTCAAGAGGTCATTAGATTTTATTTATTCTTTTTTTTTTGGAGAAATACTTTGAAATTTCAAGCAGCATTTTTAGTTGAACTTCCCATCCATGAAAGGTGTGGCGCCTGTTACCACCTGAAACTGATGGTGTGGTTCAAGTAACTAACTAACTGCTAAGTATACATGGCAGTGCAATTAGTTTAATTTTTAATCAAGTTTTATATTCTGATATTGATACAGTGAAACTAGTTAATATAAATGAATTTATTTATTTATTTTTTAAAGTATTCCCTCAGTTATAGTCCTATCATTTAAGAAAAATAAAATAAAAATGGTGTGTCATGTTTTGACCTGTTCAGTTGCTATACATATAAAAAAAAGTCTGACAAGAATAACCTGCTTTCTGTTTATTGTTCAAGGTATGGTAAATATTTGACAGAGCTATACTGGGGAAACAATATGTGTAGTCTATAAATAACATGTCTAATAAGTGGCAAGCCAAAAGAAGTACAAGACACAAAGATTTTAATAAAACTATGATCCCAGGAGCACAAGGACTTGTTTGAATGGAGATATGTACACCGCCCATGCCTCCACACACACGAAGTGCTTTCCCACGAATACAACTTATGCAGCTTTGTATGAATAAAAACACTTTGTTCATGAATTTCTCCTAGCACATGCAACCATACAGTCACACTGTACAGCCCTGATTGGTTAAATGTTGCTGCACAGCAAGGCTAGACTGCAAATTAACTATAGTGACCTTCTGTAAAGATCAGAAAGTATCCAGAGTGATTTTGGGACATTTGTTCACCAAACATTCAGGAACAAGTAGCTCTGTGGACATTGCATTCTCCCCAGTTGACAGTGCCGGCTACGGTTAAACACTGTCAGTCAGTATGGCATAATTAGCAGTTTCTCAAAGCCTTGAATGCACAATCGTAACTCGCACTGTAGGAGGCCTTTGCTTGCTTGCCCTTGGAAACAAATGCCAAAATTGTTCCCAAAACTTTGGTTGCATAGAAGAACTTGATTCAAACCTATTCGGGTTCCCCCCCAAACACACTACCTCCATTGTATGTGTGTGGTGGCTGTCATCTTGTTGAGAGTGGGGCATTATTTGCAACTTCATGGGCCAATGAGTTTGTAAAATACAAGCTCATAAACTGGAGTATGAGTGCAATTGGGAAGTCCAGAAGTCCATTAAGAGCAAAGGAGGCATATTGGGAACCCATATTGATTGTATTTTGGCTTTTGTATCACAAGTGTGTAACTTTATGGCCCCGTCCCCACTCATAGTCTCATCTAATCTCATTATCTGTAGCCACTTTATCCTGTTCTACAGGGTCGCAGGCAAGCTGGAGCCTATCCCAGCTGACTATGGGCGAAAGGTGGGGTACACCCTGGACAAGTCGCCAGGTCATCACAGGGCTGACACAGACAACCATTCACACTCATATTCACACCTACGGTCAATTTAACCTAACCTGCATGTCTTTGGACTGTGGGGGAAACCGGAGCACCCAGAGGAAACCCACGCGGACACAGGGAGAACATGCAAACTCCGCACAGAAAGGCCCTCGCCGGCCACGAGGCTCGAACCCGGACCTTCTTGCTGTGAGGCGACAGCGCTAACCACTACACCACCGTGCCGCCCCCCACTCATAGTGAAAACAGTAAATTTTCCACAATTATACAGTAAAGGTGTTTTGTGGGAATGGAAGCAAAAAGGCAAAGTTGAAAAGCTAGTCTACCCCCAAACAACTCAATACTGTAGCATTTATGAAAATCTTTTGTTACAGCACCAGGGAGAATCCGAACAGTCAGATGTGTGTGTTGTGACTGATCGTGACGCTGCTGGTGGTGACAAACAACGTAGTGATATTGTGAGGTCACTGCTCACACTGCCTCAATGTAAAGCAACCGGCAGCAAACTCAAAAACAACAAGCAGTTAGCCAAAACCACATAAAAGCTTGTTTTTGTGTGCATACATAGCCATAATAAAGTTTAATTTATTAACTACGCACAATGACATCAACAGTAACTAATAATAAAATAAGCTATAACTTATTACAGTCCTTCCCATACCATGTGGCGCATAGGGCGGCGCCGATCTCCGTTTCCGTAGCCCTTGGCCTCTCGCCTATTACATAGCTAGGGTTACAGTGGGGGGCGAGTCCTCTGGTAACTGTGAGAGTTTGACTCCCCACTCGCATCTGTATTGCAGCGTGCGTTGCCAGACGGCAGTAGGTACCATTTTTACGATGGTCTTTGGTATGACCCGACCACGAGTAGAACTCGCGATCTCCCAATCTCTGCTAACCACTAGGCCAACTTGCGGTAACTTATTACAGTATATTATGTGAATTCTTTCCCTCATTTTTATCATGGTTGAGGTGCAGAGATGGATGCTAGTTTGGAAACCTCTTATTTACACAGTATGGACAAAGCAACAAAACACAGCAGGCATGAAAACATGACAGTAGAAGTGAGGAACACAACGAGCGTCAGCATGGAAAACAAAAGACAAATGCAAGACAAACTAATAGAAGCCAAGGTTTTAAATAAGGCGAATGATAAGTGAAAGCAAGTATGCAGGATTATGTGGGAACTGTAATTTGAGGGGTCAGGCTTGTATGCTTGAGCAAGTCAGAGGACATGGCGGTCCCACTGTATCAGCAAAAAGTGTTATAAATAGCCTTTATTTGAATAAATGTTCAGAAATAGGAGGAGAACTCTCAGCAGAAACATGATGCAGTTCGACTCATGCCATGTTGCCAACTAGCTAACGTCTCAGCTTGGGCCACCTCATGAATTACACATTATATCCAGTCTCGCATGGGTGGCACACCATAGCATTCTGCTAAATGCAGTCAGATGGATACACAACATGTGTAACTTTTCCATTACGGAAGACCAAGTGGGAATGAAAACGTGTTAGCCTTTCCCTGTTGTTTTTACCTCATACATTAACAGGTTATGTGTGTGAAAGGGGCTTATGGCTCTAGTATTAGCACCAGTTAACAAATTGCAAGTATAAATCATGGCCTGACCCAAGGCGTCAATGTTGGCCTAAATGCTGAGCTGATCAGTTCTCTTTATGGAAACACCACAAACATTTAACATGTGATCAGGTGTTCTTAACAATGTGATGCTGTGTGAAAAAACATGGAAAAATTCACATGTGAATCATGTCATTATTCACTGTTAAGATTTTCTGGATGGTGCTTCAAGGTGAATTCACTTTAATGCTTCTCAGCATTTCTATTTCCACAAAGTAGCTCATGGAGACGCAACATTTTTCTCTGGAGTAACTAATGAGAAAGTTTTAAAGGTGCATTAAACTCACCAGAGCAACATCCAGGAGATAGATCTGAAGGAAAAAACCCAAGGCACATCCTGTGATCTGATAAGGCGCTCCTCCTATAGCATAACACAGTTTACTGCACACCGACAAGTGTCTTTTCTCCTCCCTCTGTAAAAAAAAACAAAACATCACACTTCAAATAAATTTCAAGTCTGTATGAAAAAAGAAGAAAAAAAAAAACTTTACGTCAAAATTGACAAAAAGGTTCAAAAAAAGTCATTGCAGGAATGAATCATACCCCGTTAGTATACAATACTGGCTGTATTAATGAGTCAGTAATTAAGGGTCAGTACTTGGTTTGCTATTAAAAGCACATCATTGCTTTGTGGATCATACACACAATATTTTCCTTTGAAATACCTGCAAGTGGCAACATACTTCATAACAAAATTATAATCATGATATTCAAATTAGCAACATAGCCAAGGACGTAAACAGTTACAAGCTTGGAGACGTCTCAGTATTCTGTAATGAAGGTGTAGAGCTCTTCACTTTAGAGTTTACTAAGTTTATTGACTGGCAAACACCTCAAACACTTTCTTTCATGCAGTACGCAAACACAATCCCTTGGAGACAATCATCATCAAGACCCAGAATCAAGAACAGGTTGACAAAAACAGGTGTAGGTGGTGTGACATATTGCAGAATATCTTCTCATTATCTCTAGCCGCTTTATCCTGTTCTACAGGGTCGCAGGCAAGCTGGAGCCTATCCAGCTGACTACGGGCGAAAGGCGGGGTACACCCTGGACAAGTCGCCAGGTCATCACAGGGCTGACACACAGACACAGACAACCATTCACACTCACATCTACAGTCAATGAGTCACCAGTTAACCTAACCTGCATGTCTTTGGACTGTGGGGGAAACCGGAGCACCCGGAGGAAACCCACACGGACACGGGGAGAACATGCAAACTCCGCACAGAAAGGCCCTCGCCGGCCACAGGGCTCGAACCCGGACCTTCTTGCTGTGAGGCGACAGCGCTAACCACTACACCACCGATTGCAGAATATATTACGGATAAAAATGAACATAATCTTTAAAAGATGCACTGAAATGGACCTAAAATTCAAGACAGAAAGGAAACCAGTGAATTACTTCATGTTCTTAGCCTAAAGAGTTAACACATCAGCTGGCAATAGGCAACTCATCCTTCGATGTTGTTGGTTGCGTATTCATACTGGAAACTCCTCACTTCTGCATAATGTCCAAAACAGGTGATTGAACATACATAATTTGTCAACTAGAAAATTCCAAATATCAGTGGAAAAGTAAACAAAGCAGCACCAACCATTATAAAACTATTTACTAAATAATTTCCACTTTGACTCATTCACATATCCATCAGTCTGCAATGAAGTATGACTGTCGCACATCTACAGTGGTGCCAGTATTGAAATAGATAGAACTCAATGCCAACGGCGTCGATGGGGATGCCTCCGCCTGGTAGACTACATGCCTTATTAAGTTGTGATTTGGGGATGGACATTTGACCTCACAGTAATCTTGACCTGTGACCTTTTAACCTCAAAATCTAATCAGTTCATGTTTGTCCCAAAGCGCACAAATGTTGAAAGTTTGGTGAAATTCCTTTCATTTGCCTTGGAGATATGGTGTTCACAAGGTTTTCGGACTGACATTTGACCTCACAGTGACCTTGACCTGTGACCTTTTGATCTCAAAATCTAATCAGTTCATGTTTGTCCCCAAATGCACAAATGGTGAAAGATTGGTGAAATTCCTTTCATTAGTCTTTGAGATATGGTGTTCACAAAGTTTGGGGATGGACATCTGACCTCACGGTAATCTTGACCTGTGACCGTTTAACCTCAGAATGTAATCAGTTCATGTTTGTCCCAAAGCACACACATAGTGAAAAGTTTGGTGAAATTCCTTTCATTAGCCTTTGCGATATCACGTTCACAAAGTTTCGGGACGGACGGACAACCCGAAAACATAATGCCTCCTGCACCTTAAAGGAACAGTCCACCGTACTTCCATAATGAAATATGCGCTTATCTGAATTGAGACGAGCTGCTCCGTACCTCTCCGAGCTTTGCGCGACCTCCCAGTCAGTCAGACGCGCTGTCACTCCTGTTAGCAATGTAGCTAGGCTCAGCATGGCCAATGGTATTTTTGGGGCTGTAGTTAGATGCGACCAAACTCTTCCACGTTTTTCCTGTTTACATAGGTTTATATGACCAGTGATATGAAACAAGTTCAGTTACACAAATTGAAACGTAGCGATTTTCTATGCTATGGAAAGTCCACACTGTAATGACAGGCGTACTAACACCTTCTGCGCGCTTCGGCAGCGCATTGATACGGAGCTCAGATATCAATGCGCTGCCGAAGCGCGCAGAAGGTGTTAGTACGCCTGTCATTATAGTGCGGACTTTCCATAGCATAGAAAATCGCTACGTTTCAATTTGTGTAAGTGAACTTGTTTCATGTCACTGCTCATATAAACCTATGTAAACAGGAAAAACGTGGAAGAGTTTGGTCGCATCTAACTACAGCCCCAAAAAATACCATTGGCCATACTGAGCCTAGCTACATTGCTAACAGGAGTGACCGCGCGTCTGACTGCGTCTGACTGACTGGGAGGTCGCGCAAAGCTTGGAGAGGTACGTAGCAGCTCGTCTCAATTCAGATAAGAGCATATTTCATTATGGAAGTACGGTGGACTGTTCCTTTAAGGTGGCGGAGGCATAAAAACTCAACTTACATACACACGTTCATTCATTCTACACACAGCTGTCACCAAAATGGGAGCAAAAACCACACCTAAAAACTTCAAGTAGAACATTAACATGGAAAGGTTTGGTCATGTGCAGTCACACTTTTGCATCATCTTATCTCATCATCCTGTTCTACAGGATCACAGGCAAGCTGGAGCCTATCCCAGCTGACTACAGGCAAAAGGCGGGGTACACCCTGGACAAGTCGCCAGATCATCACAGGGCTGACACATAGGCCAAGTTTACATTAGACCGTATCTGTCTCGTTTTCTTCGCAGATGCACTGTCCATTTACATTAAAACGCCAGGAAACGCCGGGAAACGGGAATCCGCCAGGGTCCACGTATTCAATCCAGATCGTGTCTGGTCCGGTGCTGTGTAAACATTGAGAATACGCGGATACGCTGTGCTGAGCTCTAGCTGGCGTCGTCATTGGACAACGTCACTGTGACATCCACCTTCCTGATTCGCTGGCATTGGTCATGTGACACGACTGCTGAAAAACGGCGCGGACTTCCGCCTTGTATCACCTTTCATTAAAGAGTATAAAAGTATGAAAATACTGCCCATTGTGTAGTTATGATTGTCTTTAGGCTTGCCATCCTTCCACTTGCAAGTGGTAAGTGATATGCACTGGGATCACACACACAGCGGCTCAGTCCCGAATCACTGCTCGTGCGCTTCACTCGCGCGCTCTGTGAGCTGCACAGGGCCGGAGTGCGCACCCTCCAGAGGGCACTCGCTGTTCAGGGCGGAGTGATTTGGAGCGCAGGATGCCTGCAGAGCCGAGCGTATCCGTGTATTGGCGTTGCTGTGTGCACGCGAATCGTGTATTGGCGTTGCTGTGTGCACGCGAATCGTTTTAAAAACGTTAAGCTGATGATCCGCTGATACGGTCTAATGTAAACCCCACCATAGACACAGACAACCATTCACATTCACACCTACGGTCAATTTAGAGTCACCGGTTAACCTAACCTGCATGTCTTTGGACTGTGGGGGAAACCGGAGCACCCGGAGGAAACCCACGCGGACACGGGGAGAACATGCAAACTCCACACAGAAAGGCCCTCGCCGGCCACGGGGCTCGAACCCGGACCTTCTTGCTGTGAAGCGACAGCGCTAACCACTACACCACCGTGCCGCCCTTTGCATCATATCATTGTACATAAATAAATTAGATTAGATAGAACTTTCTAATCTACCCTTTGGGAGGGTTCCCTCAGGGAAATTAAGATTCCAGTAGCATCATTACAGGATAAACAGAGAATAGAAGATAGAGAAAACTTCTAGGTATTGCACATTGTCCAGTATTTGCAGAGGTGTTATCAAGAGTTCCATGACAGAGGGGGGAAAAATAATGCACATCTAATTTAAGCAGGAGAAACTTGCTTGTGCACTGATAACACAAATGCACAAGTAGACCCTATTAAAAGCCCATGCGGTTCGTTCATTCAGTCATTAGCCACCTCGGCTCAGAAAGGTGTGGTCACGTGACCCAAACCACTAGAGTTTATGACACGTAGCACATTGCCTCGACATCTGTATAAGGACACAGAGTGGCACATGGCTCACTTTATACACACACATTTATCATTTTAAATAAGCCGAGGTGTATGTAAGATACGAATTATAGCGAGTATAATAATAATAATAATAATAATAATAATAATAATAATAACAGCCTGGTAGAGATAAAGAAAGCGCGGCACTTTTGAAGTTCAAACGCACAGGGAAATTAAACGGAAATAAAAACAAAACAACCCTTGTTTTAAAACCTGACTAATTCGGAATGTTTACGTTTACTCCTTATAAAATCGACAAGTAAAACAAACAATGTACAGTCATTAGGTTAACCCCATGCCCACTGCTCAGAATGAATAAACCCATGTATATGGATTTTCATTCAGAGTGACGCCATTCATCAATCCTCAGAAAGACAGGGTTTATGAATTTACCCTAAAATCCGTGCTGTTCTCATGAGCCGGTCCTTTCTTCAGCAGACTGGTCTTAGAAAACTGCTCAACTCCTTCTCCTCTGGCCATCTCAGCGACACGTCTCTTTAAACAGCGGATAAGGTTTAACTAAAACTCTCCCGCCTTTAGTCTTTATTTTAATTGTAACTCTACCGTAAACGCCGGCGAACTGAAACAACCGAGAGTCCGTCCACTCTATACCATTTCTGCCTGTAGCCCCGCCCACTCATATCGCGCCATAACACCAGAGCGAATGGTCGGAGGTAGGGCATATCCGGAATGACAGGAATGTATGCAGCAGCAGAGTTCGTCATATCACGTGTTGAGCTGGCGCAAATTGATCTCATCTCACCTCATCTCATCTGATTATCTCTAGCCGCTTTATCCTGTTCTACAGGGTCGCAGGCAAGCTGGAGCCTATCCCAGCTGACTACGGGCGAAAGGCGGGGTACACCCTGGACAAGTCACCAGGTCATCACAGGGCTGACACATAGGCACAGACAACCATTCACACTCACATTCAAACCTACGGTCAATTTAGAGTCACCAGTTAACCTAACCTGCATGTCTTTGGACTGTGTGGGAAACCGGAGGAAATCCACACAGACACAGGGAGAACATGCAAACTCCACACAGAAAGGCCCCCGTCAGCCGCTGGACTCGAACCCAGAATGATAGGAATGTGTGAAGCAGAGTTCGTCACATGACGTGTTGAGCTGGAGGAAATTGGTATTCGGCGCAAAACCGTTCAGCCTATCCATCCATTCATTATCTGTAGCCGCTTATCCTGTTCTACAGGGTCGTGGGCAAGCTGGAGCCTATCCCAGCTGACTATGGGTGAGAGGCGGGGTACACCCTGGACAAGTCAGAAGGTCATCACAGGGCTGACCCAGACAACCATTCACACTCACATTCAAACCTACGGTCAATTTAGAGCCACCAGTTAACCTAGCCTGCATGTCTTTGGACTGTGGGGGAAACCGGAGGAAATCCACACAGACACGGGGAGAACATGCAAACTCCACACAGAAAGGCCCCCGTCAGCCGCTGGACTCGAACCCAGAATGATAGGAATGTGTGAAGCAGAGTTCGTCACATGACGTGTTGAGCTGGAGGAAATTGGTATTCGGCGCAAAACCGTTCAGCCTATCCATCCATCCATTATCTGTAGCCGCTTATCCTGTTCTACAGGGTTGTGGGCAAGCTGGAGCCTATCCCAGCTGATACACCCTGGACAAGTCAGCAGGTCATCACAGGGCTGACCCGGACAACCATTCACACTCACATTCACACCTACGGTCAATTTAGAGCCACCAGTTAACCTAACCTGCATGTCTTTGGACTGTGGGGGAAACCGGAGGAAATCCACGCAGACACAGGGAGAACATGCAAACTCCAAACAGAAAGGCCCCCGTTGGCCGCTGGACTCGAACCCAGAATGAAAGGAGTGTGTGAAGCAGAGTTCGTCACGTGATGTGTTGAGCTGGAGGAAATTGGTATTTGGCGCAAAACCATTCGGCCGATCCATCCATCCATTATCTGTAGCCGCTTATCCTGTTCTACAGGGTCGCAGGCAAGCTGGAGCCTATCCCAGCTGACTATGGGTGAGAGGCGGGGTACACCCTGGACAAGTCACCAGGTCATCACAGGGCTGACGCAGACAACCATTCACACTCACATTCACACCTACGGTCAATTTAGAGCCACCAGTTAGCTTAACCTGCATGTCTTTGGACTGTGTGGGAAACCAGAGGAAATCCACGCAGACACGGGGAGAACATCTCATCTCATTATCTCTAGCCGCTTTATCCTGTTCTACAGGGTCGCAAGCAAGCTGGAGCCTATCCCAGCTGACTATGGGTGAAAGCCGGGGTACACCCTGGACAAGTCACCAGGTCATCACAGGGCTGACACATAGACACAGACAACCATTCACATTCACACCTACGGTCAATTTAGAGTCACCAGTTAACCTAACCTGCATGTCTTTGGACTGTGGGGGAAACCGGAGCACCCGGAGGAAACCCACGCGGACACGGGGAGAACATGCAAACTCCACACAGAAAGGCCCTCGCCGGCCACGGGGCTCGAACCCGGACTTTCTTGCTGTGAGGCGACAGCACTAACCACTACACCACCGTGCCGCCCCAGGGAGAACATGCAAACTCCAAACAGAAAGGCCCCCATCGGCCGCTGGATTCGAACCCAGAATGATAGGAATGTGTGAAGCAGAGTTCGTCACATGACGTGTTGAGCTGGAGGAAATTGGTATTCGGTGCAAAGCCATTCAGACTATCTATCCATCCATTATCTGTAGCCGCTTATCCTGTTCTACAGGGTCGCAGGCAAGCTGGAGCCTATCCCAGCTGACTATGGGAAAGTCACCAGATTATCGCAGGGGCTGACACAGAGACAAGCCATCATTCACACTCATGGTCAATTTAGAGCCACCAATTAACCTAACCTGCATGTCTTTGGACTGTGGAGGAAACCCATGCAGACAACATGCAAACTGGGCTTGAACCCAGGACCTTCTTGCTGTGAGGCAACAGCGCTAACCACTACACCACCATGCCGTCCCCACTCAGTATAGTGTTTATAAAATATACAGTCTCTGGTATTACTGTGATAAATGGTACACCAGCAGAGTCATGTTTGGGGCAGTATCTATCTATCTATCTATCTATCTATCTATCTATCTATCTATCTATCTATCTATCTATCTATCTACTGACTGCATCAGGTTTTACTGACCTGAGACTCATATCCTAGTACCAGTCAAAAGTGTATACACCCCACTCATTCTTGGGTTTTTCTGTATTTGGACTATTTTCTACACTGTAGAACAATACACATCTCATCTCATCTCATTATCTGTAGCTGCTTTATCCTGTTCTACAGGATCGCATGCAAGCTGGAGCCTATCCCAGCTGACTATGGGCGAAAGGCAGGGTACACCCTGGACAAGTCGCCAGGTCATCACAGGGCTAGAACAATACTGAAGACAACAAAAAAATTATGAAATAACATCCAACATTATATATATATATATATATATATATATATATATATATATATATATATATATATATATTATGTGGTAAATAAGAAATTATTAAAAAAAAAAAATGTTTATAGTTTAAAAGTGGCACAGTGGTTAGCACTGTCACCTCACAGCAAGAAGGTTCTGGGTTCGAGCCCGGTGGCCGACAGGGGCCTTTCTGTGTGGAGTTTGCATGTTCTTCCCGTGTCTGCATGGGTTTCCTCCAGGTACTCCGGTTTCCCTCACAGTCCAAAGACATGCAGTTAGGTTAATTTGTGGTGCTAAATTGACTGTAGGTGTGAATGGTTGTTTGTCTCTATGTGTCAGTCCTGCGATGCCCTGGCAACTTGTCCAGGGTGTACCCAGCCTCTTGCCCATAGTCAGCTGGGATAGGCTCCAGCTTGCCTGTACAGGATAAGCGGTTACAGATAATGGATGGATGTTTCACATTCTAGATTCTTCAAAGTATCCAGCGTTTACCTTGATGACGCTTTGCACACCACTGGGATTATTTTAACCAGCTTCATGAGGTAGTCACCTGGAATGCTTTTCAGTTAAGAGGTATGTCTCATCAAAGGGTAATTAGAGGAATCTATTACCTTCTTAATGCATTCGAGATCAAACAGTAAATAGTTAATAATAAAAAATACAGTAAAAAGCCCTATTCCTCAACTGTAGTAATCCATGTTATGTCAAGAACCACTCAACTAAATAAAGAGACATCCATCATTACTTTAAGATTTGAAGTGTCTTTTAATTCATAAAAATACAACCCCACATCAGAAAAAGTTGGGACAGTGTGTTGAATTTGAACTTATGTCTTTATAATGTGTACAGAATGTAATTTACATTGTCTTGTTGAAATATCCCTGGAAAAATGTCATCTTGAAGGCAGCATATGTTGCTCCAAAATCTCAATGTACTTTTCTGCATTAACGCTGCCATCACAGAAGTGTAAGTTACCTTTGCCAAGGGCACTGACCTAACCCCATACCATCACACACCCTGGCTTTTGGACTTGTTGCTGGTAACAGTCTGGATGGTCCTTTTTGTCTTAGGTCCAGAGCACATCGTGTCCATATTGTCCAAAAAAAAAGACCCAGAATACTGATTTGTCTAACCACAGTACAAATTTGCACTGTGTAATGGTCTTTGAGCCCAGAGAAGTCGATGGCGCTTCTGGACACAGTGAACTAAGGCTGCCTTTTTGCACAGTAAAGTTTTTACTGGCATTTGTGGATGTAACTCCGTATTGTAGTGCTTGACAAAGGTTTTCCAAAGCAATCCCAAGCTCATGTGGTTATATCAGCTATAGATGAATGATGGTTCTTGATTCAGTGTTGTCTGAGGGATCAGAGATCACGGGTGTTCAGCTTAGGCTTGCACCCTTACACACCAAAATTCCCCCAGATTCCTTGAATAGTATCATGATCTTATGCACCACAGAGGGTGAAATATCCAAATCCTTTGAGGAACATTGTTTTTAAACATTTCAATAATTTTTTCATGGATTTGTTGACAAACTGGGGATCCTCAGCCCATCTTTGCTCCTCAAAGACTAGGACTTTCCTGGATACTGAGTTTGTACCACATCATGATTACAATCACCTGTTGACATCACCATTTCAAATCACATCATTATTTAATTGTTTTACCTCATTACTAGCACTAAATTGCCCCGTCCCAACTTTTTTTGGAATGTGTTACAGACCTGAAATGCAGGAATGGATGTATATTTAAAAAATGAAATGAAGTTCTCATCTCATCTCATTATCTCTGGCCACTTTACCCTGTTCTACAGGGGCGCAGGCAAGCTGGAGCCTATCCCCGCTGACTATGGGCGAAAGGCGGGGTACACCCTGGACAAGTCGCCAGGTCATCACAGGGCTGACACATAGACACAGACAACCATTCACACTCACATTCACACCTACGGTCAATTTAGAGTCACCAGTTAACCTAACCTGCATGTCTTTGGACTGTGGGGGAAACCGGAGCACCCGGAGGAAACCCACGCGGACACGGGGAGAACATGCAAACTCCACACAGAAAGGCCCTCGCCGGCCACGGGGCACGATGAAATGAAGCTGACCAGACAAAATATCTTGGGGTCATACTGTCTACAATGAAATACAAGACAATTTCAATTTATATGCATTTTCCATACCATCCCATTTTTTCTGATTTGGGGTTGTAACAAAAAAAACAACAACACTGAATTCGAAGATGTGTTTAAACTTTTGACTGGTACTGTACATACATACATACATACATATGTATGTATGTATGTATGTATGTATGTATGTTTGTTTGATTTTTTAAAACCAACATCTGCACATGCCATGATCCAAGCCTTGTCTACCAACTCCATATACATTTCTTTATAACCATATTTAAACTTTATTTCTTCATTTGATCTTTATTGAGTTACATTATCTGGCATGACACTGACTGCAAGGCCATTCCCAAAAGGCAGGGTTATTATAGTTTACAAAAACTAACATGAATTCTCATTTTTCTGTGCAAGATTCATGAGATGAAGTTACACTCAAATGGCAAATATGGCTTAGCTTTGCTGTGAGTACTGTGTTTACTCTGGGAAACTTAGTGAGATCTAGTGTATTATCACTCATATGATATACTAACGCTACCACATAATAATTTGTGTTCTTATGTTTAGCCAGGGCGGCACGGTGGTGTAGTGGTTAGCGCTGTCGCCTCACAGCAAGAAGGTCCTGGGTTCGAGCCCCGGGGCTGGCGAGGGCCTTTCTGTGTGGAGTTTGTATGTTCTTCCTGTGTCTGCATGGGTTTCCTCCAGGTACTCCGGTTTCCTTCACAGTCCAAAGACATGCAGTTAGGTTAATTTGTGGTGCTAAATTGACTGTAGGTGTGAATGGTTGTTTGTCTCTATGTGTCAGTCCTGCGATGCCCTGGCAACTTGTCCAGGGTGTACCCAGCCTCTTGCCCATAGTCAGCTGGGATAGGCTCCAGCTTGCCTGTACAGGATAAGCGGTTACAGATAATGGATGGATGTTTCACATTCTAGATTCTTCAAAGTATCCAGCGTTTACCTTGATGACGCTTTGCACACCACTGGGATTATTTTAACCAGCTTCATGAGGTAGTCACCTGGAATGCTTTTCAGTTAAGAGGTATGTCTCATCAAAGGGTAATTAGAGGAATCTGTTACCTTCTTAATGCATTCGAGATCAAACAGTAAATAGTTAATAATAAAAAATACAGTAAAAAGCCCTATTCCTCAACTGTAGTAATCCATGTTATGTCAAGAACCACTCAACTAAATAAAGAGACATCCATCATTACTTTAAGATTTGAAGTGTCTTTTAATTCATAAAAATACAACCCCACATCAGAAAAAGTTGGGACAGTGTGTTGAATTTGAACTTATGTCTTTATAATGTGTACAGAATGTAATTTACATTGTCTTGTTGAAATATCCCTGGAAAAATGTCATCTTGAAGGCAGCATATGTTGCTCCAAAATCTCAATGTACTTTTCTGCATTAACGCTGCCATCACAGAAGTGTAAGTTACCTTTGCCAAGGGCACTGACCTAACCCCATACCATCACACACCCTGGCTTTTGGACTTGTTGCTGGTAACAGTCTGGATGGTTCTTTTTGTCTTAGGTCCAGAGCACATCGTGTCCATATTGTCCAAAAAAAGACCCAGAATACTGATTTGTCTAACCACAGTACAAATTTGCACTGTGTAATGGTCTTTGAGCCCAGAGAAGTCGATGGCGCTTCTGGACACAGTGAACTAAGGCTGCCTTTTTGCACAGTAAAGTTTTTACTGGCATTTGTGGATGTAACTCCGTATTGTAGTGCTTGACAAAGGTTTTCCAAAGCAATCCCAAGCTCATGTGGTTATATCAGCTATAGATGAATGATGGTTCTTGATTCAGTGTTGTCTGAGGGATCAGAGATCACGGGTGTTCAGCTTAGGCTTGCACCCTTACACACCAAAATTCCCCCAGATTCCTTGAATAGTATCATGATCTTATGCACCACAGAGGGTGAAATATCCAAATCCTTTGAGGAACATTGTTTTTAAACATTTCAATAATTTTTTCATGGATTTGTTGACAAACTGGGGATCCTCAGCCCATCTTTGCTCCTCAAAGACTAGGACTTTCCTGGATACTGAGTTTGTACCACATCATGATTACAATCACCTGTTGACATCACCATTTCAAATCACATCATTATTTAATTGTTTTACCTCATTACTAGCACTAAATTGCCCCGTCCCAACTTTTTTTGGAATGTGTTACAGACCTGAAATGCAGGAATGGATGTATATTTAAAAAATGAAATGAAGTTCTCATCTCATCTCATTATCTCTGGCCACTTTACCCTGTTCTACAGGGGCGCAGGCAAGCTGGAGCCTATCCCCGCTGACTATGGGCGAAAGGCGGGGTACACCCTGGACAAGTCGCCAGGTCATCACAGGGCTGACACATAGACACAGACAACCATTCACACTCACATTCACACCTACGGTCAATTTAGAGTCACCAGTTAACCTAACCTGCATGTCTTTGGACTGTGGGGGAAACCGGAGCACCCGGAGGAAACCCACGCGGACACGGGGAGAACATGCAAACTCCACACAGAAAGGCCCTCGCCGGCCACGGGGCACGATGAAATGAAGCTGACCAGACAAAATATCTTGGGGTCATACTGTCTACAATGAAATACAAGACAATTTCAATTTATATGCATTTTCAATACCATCCCATTTTTTCTGATTTGGGGTTGTAACAAAAAAAACAACAACACTGAATTCGAAGATGTGTTTAAACTTTTGACTGGTACTGTACATACATACATACATACATACATACATACATACATACATACGTATGTATGTATGTATGTATGTATGTATGTATGTATGTATGTTTGTTTGATTTTTTAAAACCAACATCTGCACATGCCATGATCCAAGCCTTGTCTACCAACTCCATATACATTTCTTTATAACCATATTTAAACTTTATTTCTTCATTTGATCTTTATTGAGTTACATTATCTGGCATGACACTGACTGCAAGGCCATTCCCAAAAGGCAGGGTTATTATAGTTTACAAAAACTAACATGAATTCTCATTTTTCTGTGCAAGATTCATGAGATGAAGTTACACTCAAATGGCAAATATGGCTTAGCTTTGCTGTGAGTACTGTGTTTACTCTGGGAAACTTAGTGAGATCTAGTGTATTATCACTCATATGATATACTAACGCTACCACATAATAATTTGTGTTCTTATGTTTAGCCAGGGCGGCACGGTGGTGTAGTGGTTAGCGCTGTCGCCTCACAGCAAGAAGGTCCTGGTTTCGAGCCCCGGGGCTGGCGAGGGCCTTTCTGTGTGGAGTTTGTATGTTCTCCCCGTGTCCGCGTGGGTTTCCTCCGGGTGCTCTGGTTTCCCCCACAGTCCAAAGACATGCAGGTTAGGTTAACTGGTGACTCTAAATTGATCGTAGGTGTGAATGTGAGTGTGAATGGTTGTCTATGTGTCAGCCCTGTCATGACCTGGCGACTTGTCCAGGGTGTACCCCGCCTTTCGCCCGTAGTCAGCTGGGATAGGCTCCAGCTTGCCTGCGACCCTGTAGAAGGATGAAGCGGCTAGAGATAATGAGATGAGATGTTTAGCCAGTTAAGTATGGCCCAACACAATGTGGAAAACATCAGTCATCATTTTTCTGCAGTAGTGTAATTTTAAGTAGACCTGCATATTAAACTGCAAACAGCAGATCTGGCTCTTCAATCCACACTGTAATAGTAATCCATGTTAGATTATTATGCCAGCTATGGCAGTATAAACTATAACGTGTCGAGATTGGTTACATCCATGTATAAATGTAAATCAGAGAAGCCAAAGTGATAGGTTATGACATTGTGTACAGGAAGATCCAATATGGTATGATTTATAGGCTTATGTGTCCTACTTATTAAAGCTACTTTATTGTAAACAGGCTCAGAAATGTTACAGTTCCACTTTAAGGAATTAATATACTTTTAACCATTGTTTGCTCTCTATATCTAAGATATAATCCAAGCAAATGTGCTTGATAAAGCAAAATAATTTTCAGTATTTACACTTTCTGACACTTTTGTTTTTGTCTCACTTACTCCATTCACACTCCCACTGAAAACACTGTGATACTGCAATTTTGTTTTGTGGGAATGAGAGCAAAACGGCAAAGAAATGTTAATCTATCCATAGTGACCTAGCTGATTTTCTTTAGCTGAAAAGGGCAATCCTGCTACTGAATTACAGGCTGGAATACTAGATGTGGTAAAGTTAGTTAAAAAAAAAATTTGAGGTAATGACTTACATTGACACCGAACCTTAATGCATTACCTGGAGCAAAGTCCATAGCAATTACCAGAAGACGTTAATGTTATCAGCTAATAAAAAATATCCAGTTTTTCATTTTAATTATGTCCATTTTAATTCCATCCAGATATTAAGTTTACACATTAAGTGACCTTAGATATATGATAGCGGCCAGTGAGTGATTTTTTTAAATTGAAAAAACCACCAGTAATAACTGTTATTGAAGTATATTTGAGATTATATTCTCAGAAAATAATTTTAATCTCTACTGAATATCTCCTATTCAAAATCTACTTCAATAATTTACTAAACCTTTTATATATGTGCATACAAAAGATTCAAAAAATAGAGTAAACCCTTGTTTTTATTAGTCTTAGCCACAGCAACGTTCATATATCCCTGGTTTTGATATGTACATAACCTTAAATGAACTTTGAATGGCCACCAGTGTTGGGCAAAAGCCTTGATGTCCACGTGGAAGCGATAATATTTACTCTCTCACAGTTAAGATCAAATGTCACTCAAGGGACAGGATCATCAGTCAAGTTCATGCAGACCAAACTAATCAATGCATGTCAACAGAAGATAAGATAAGTTTATTTTGATTGTCTGTTAATGTTGATACTGGTAATATTTGGTCATAATATTGCCTCACTGTCTTTGGGTACTTATTTATGGCTTAAGGAACAACAGCCAACTTTGAATGAATACCATTAACCCTGCTATGATTGACTTGAAAGATGCCATGAGGTTTGATCCAAGTTGCAGTAAACTGCAGTAGCACTTACATCAGCATCACCTGACTCCAGTGTAGTAAGTAGAACTTCAGTCCTGGGTATGACATACAGTGGTGCTTGAAAGTTTGTGAACCCTTTAGAATTTTCTATATTTCTGCATAAATATGACCTAAAGCATCATCAGATTTTCACACAAGTCATAAAAGGAGATAAGGAGAACCCAGTTAAATAAATGAGACAAAAATATTATACTTGGTCATTTATTTATTGAGGAAAATGATCCAATATTACATATCTGTGAGTGGCAAAAGTATGTGAACCTTTGCTTTCAGTATCTGGTGTGACCCCCTTGTGCAACAATAACTGCCACTAAACATTTGCGGTAACTGTTGATCAGTCCTGCACACTGGTTTGGAGGAATTTGAGCCCATTCCTCCATACAGAACAGCTTCAACTCTGGGATGTTGGTGGGTTTCCTCACATGAACTGCTCGCTTAAGGTCTTTCCACAACATTTCCATTGGATTAAGGTCAGGACTTTGACTTGGCCATTCCAAAACATTAACTTTATTCTTCTTTAACCATTCTTTGGTAGAATGACTTGTGTGCTTAGGGTCATTGTCTTGCTGCATGACCCACCTTCTCTTGAGATTCAGTTCATGGACAGATGTCCTGACATTTTCCTTTAGAATACACTGGTATAATTCAGAATTCATTGTTCCATCAATGATGGCAAGCCGTCCTGGCCCAGATGCAGCAAAACAGGCCCAAACCATGATACTACCACCACCATGTTTCACAGATGGGATAAGGTTCTTATGCTGGAATGCAGTGTTTTCCTTTCTCCAAACATAATGCTTCTCATTTAAACCAAAAAGTTCTATTTTGGTCTCATCCATCCACAAAACATTTTTCCAATAGCCTTCTGGCTTGTCCATGTGATCTTTAGCAAACTGCAGACGAGCAGTAATGTTCTTTTTGGAGAGCAGTGGCTTTCTCCTTGCAACCCTGCCATGCACACCATTGTTGTTCAGTGTTTTCCTGATGGTGGACTCATGAACATTAACATTAGCCAATGTGAGAGAGGCCTTCAGTTGCTTAGAAGTTACCCTGGGGTTCTTTGTGACATCGCCGACTATTACACGCCTTGCTCTTGGAGTGATCTTTGTTGGTCGACCACTCCTGAGGAGGGTAACAATGGTCTTGAATTTCCTCCATTTGTACACAATCTGTCTGACTGTGGATTGGTGGAGTCCAAACTCTTTAGAGATGGTTTTGTAACCTTTTCCAGCCTGATGAGCATCAACAACACTTTTTCTGAGGTCCTCAGAAATCTCCTTTGTTTGTGCCATGATACACTTCCACAAACATGTGTTGTGAAGATCAGACTTTGATAGATCCCTGTTCTTTAAATAAAACAGGGTGCCCACTCACACCTAATTGTCATCCCATTGATTGAAAACACCTGACTCAAATGTCACCTTCAAATTAACTGCTAATCCTAGAGGTTCACATACTTTTGCCACTCACAGATACCGGTATGTAATATTGGATCATTTTCCTCAAAAAATAAATGACCAAGTATAATATTTTTGTCTCATTTGTTTAACTGGGTTCTCTTTATCTACGTTTAGGACTTGTGTGAAAATCTGATGATGTTTTATGTCATATTTATGCAGAAATATAGAAAATTCTAAAGGGTTCACAAACTTTCAAGCACCACTGTAAAACTGCATCCAGTTGTGGAGTTTCGATATGGGATAATGAGGTTACCCTTTGGCACAACTACCTCCAGGTCACCCTTGAGCAAGGTGTAGCACCTGTCAGCTCCCCCCGAGATCTTGAAGTACTGGGTTGGCATCCGGCGGGGGCTAGTCTGTCTCATGGGTAGGAGGGGCTCTTTAGCCTTGGTTGGCAACCCTCCTAGAGATGGTGTCTCGATAAAAATACTGGTGGTTGTGTCACCTTAAATCCACTTATCGTTATGCGGGACGAGTAAAAGTCCTTATGGGGTGATGACCATACCTTGCATAGTTAAATCAGGTAGGTGGAGCTCGATAGACTTGGTTGTCAGTCCACCTAGGGGAAGGGAAACCCTGATTCCAAACCTCTGCTGCCTAGCGGCGATACCCAGGCTGGGATAGATGTCTTGATTTGGCAGAATGTGCAGATGAAACCACAAGCTGGTCCCTCAATGGACATGAAGGCAATGATAGCAAAGTACTGTGGGGTACTAAGGGCACAGTGAGACAGAACTCATTGATGGCCATTCACTGCATCCTGGTTCAACTCCAGCCGTCTCAACACGTCTTGCCACTGGACTAAGCTGTCCCAGGACAAGAGAGTGAGGTTGATGCTGTGCAACTCTTCCTCACTTTAATCAAATTTAAGTGCTAGTCATAATCCCGAAAGTCCTGTGGCGATGGGCGAGTGACAAAGCAGCAGGTGTGGATGCACTGGGAGCTGTAGCTGCGGACCTGCACACAGGTGGCCCAGGCCATATGGTCGCTATCTGGTTGACATGAAGCAGCAACAGATTTCGGCAGCCACCTGGGTGACTGAGCAGACCTATTTAGGAGTGCACTGCTCACCTCCATGGTATGAGGAAGGAGCTAGAAAAGGTGCTCTAAACAATTGCCTGCTTCACCTCTACCTGGCCAGTTAGCCGCGATCGGTGGGTATCCCACTTTTGCGGTAGGAAACAACAGAAAAGAAAAACAAACCACATGCCATTAAAAGTTGGCTCCTGGAATATTAGAACTATGATGGACAATCCAAATATGGATTGACCTGAAAGAAGGACTGCTCTCATTGCAAGGGAACTCAGAAGATATAACATCGACATTGCTGCTCTCTCAGAGACCAGGTTAGCAAACGAGGGCCAGTTGTCTGAACCAATTGGTGGTTACACATTCTTTTGGTGTGGACGTAGTGTAGAAGAGTGACGTGAGGCAGGTTTAGGCTTTGCCATCAAAAATCATCTTGTCCCAAAACTTACCTAAAGGGATTAATGACCGTCTCATGACACTACAACTCTCTCTCAAGTCTGACCATACCCTCACCATTGTCAGTGCCTATGCACCAACCATGGCCAACCCCGATGAGATCTCATCTCATCTCATCTCATCTCATCTCATCTCATCTCATCTCATCTCATCTCATCTCATCTCATCTCATTATCTTTAGCCACTTTATCCTGTTCTACAGGGTGGTGCACCAACCATGGCCAACCCCGATGAGATTTCATCTCATCTCATTATCTCTAGCCACTTTATCCTGTTCTACAGGGTCGCAGGCAAGCTGGAGTCTATCCCAGCTGACTATGGGCGAAAGGTGGGGTACACTCTGGACAAGTCGCCAGGTCATCACAGGGCTGACACATAGATACAGACAACCATTCACACTCACATTCACACCTACGGTCAATTTAGAGTCACCAGTTAACCTAACCTGCATGTCTTTGGACTGTGGGGGAAACCGGAGCACCCGGAAGAAACCCACGCGGACATGGGGAGAACATGCAAACTCTGCACAGAAAGGCCCTCGTCGGCTACAGGGCTCGAACCTGGACCTTCTTGCTGTGAGGTGACAGTGCTAACCACTACACCACTGTGCCGCCCCCCCCGATTAGTTCTTGGTGATTTTAATGCCAGAGTTGGTCAAGATCATGAAACCTGGAAAAACATAATTGGACATCAAGGAGTGGGCAAATGTAACAGTAATGGCCTACTCCTATTAAGAATCTGTGCTCAGCATGAATTGGCAATCACAAATACAATGTTTCATTTGCCCATGCAAAACAAAACATCATGGATGCACCCTGGATCAAAGAACTGGCACCTTATTGATTATGCCATTACCAGACAGTGTGACCTTAAAGACATCAGAGCCACCAAATCTATGTGTGGTACTGAGTGCTGGACGGATCACCATCTCATTTTGTCCAAAATCAACATCTTCATCAAGCCAAAGAGGAGATCTCAAGGAAAAAAGATCACCAAGAAGCTGAATGTCACAAAGTTGAAAAGTCCAGAAACTGCAACCCACCTAGCTGACAAAATAAATGCCAACCTTGCCAACTTCAATCCAACAGGTGACGCAGAGAAGGACCGGCAGACATTTTCTGAACAAGTATATGAGGCCTCACTAGAGACACTTGGACTGAAAACCCGTAAACACCAAGATTGGTTTGATGAAAATGAGGAAGAAATTCAGGTTCTTCTAAATGAAAAACAGCGTTTGTACAAGGCTGTAACAGATGATCCAAGTTCAGCCTCAAAGAAAGTGGCATTTAACAACATACATCGTACTATTCAAACAAAGCTTAGACAAATGCAGGATTCTTGGCTAGCAGAAAAGGCTGAAGAGATACAACGCCATGCAAATAAACGTGATATGAAAGGGCTATACGATCCTCTAAAGGCTGTTTATGGACCACAGCTATCAGGTACATCTCCTATACTTTGTGCTGATGGAACCAAACTCCTTACAGAAAAGGTGGAAATATTGGACAGATGGGTGGAACACTTCGAGAAAGTTCTAAGCAGACCGTCTGACATCAATGATCAAGCAATTGCCAGATTTGAACAAGTTGAAATCAACATGTCTTTAGATCTTCCACCCAACGAACATGAAGTCCAAAAGGCAATGGAACAGCTTTCATCTGGAAAAGCTCCAGGCAGTGATAATATCACAGTAGAAATTTATAAAGCAGGGGGCAAGACCCTTATTAAGAAAGTCACAGCGTTGCTGTGCTCCTTCTGGGAAAAGAAACAGATTCCTCAAGAGTTGAAGAATGCATTAATCATCCACTTGTTCAAAAGGAAAGGAAATCGCAGGGTATGCGACAATCACAGAGGCATCTCCCTCCTTGTGATAGCTGGTAAAATTCTGGCATGTGTGATGCTTAATCGGCTCAACAATCATTTAGAGCAAGGTCACCACCCTGAGAGTCAGTGTGGATTTCGCAAAGGAAGGGGCACCATCGATATGATATTTGCTGCACGGCAACTACAAGAAAAATGCAGAGAGCAGAACCAGCAGCTCTTCACAACATTTGTCGATCTGACGAAAGCGTTTGATTCCGTTAGCTGGGATGGCCTTTGGAAGATCATGTCAAAATTTGGTTGTCCAGATACATTCATTGCTATGGTTAGGCAATTTCATGATGGCATGACAGCAACAGTCATTGAAGATGGTGAATGCTCAAATCCATTGACTGTAACCAATGGTGGTAAGCAAGGATGCGTTCTAGCCCCCATTTTGTTCAGCATGGTGTTTACAGCAATGCTAGCAGATGCTTTCTCAGCGGATGATCCTGGTATCAAGATCAGATACAGAACAGATGGCAGCATATTCAATATTCAGCACCTTAAGGCAATTACCAAGGTTAAGGACAATGTACTGCGCGACTTTCTCTTTGCTGATGACTGTTCCCTAAATGATTATACAGAAGCAGGAATGCAGACCACGGTGGATAAATTTTCCACTGCTTGTGACAACTTTGGTCTCACCATAAGCGCAAAGAAGACAGAAGTAATGCATCAGCCAGCTCCTGGTCAACCTCAACAGCAGCCATCCATATTTCTTAAAGGAAATCAACTTGCAGCTGTCTCCAAGTTCACTTATCTAGGAAGTACACTCTCTAGTGATGCGGTTATCGATCAAGAAGTGAACTGTTGTATTGCGAAAGCTAGTGCATGCTTTAGAAGGCTTCATTCTAATGTTTGGGATCATAGAGGTGTTAAATCTTCTACTAAGGTGAAAGTGTATCAGGCAGTAGTTTTAACCACTCTGCTCTATGGCTCAGAGTCATGGACGGTTTACGCCAGACATGCTCGACAGCTCAACCACTTTCATCTCACTTGCCAACGTAAGATCCTAAAGATTAAATGGCAAGACAAGATCCCTGACACAGAAGTCCTAGTTTGAGCAAAGCAGCCATCCATTTATACTGTCATCCAGAAGAACCAAATTAGATGGGCGGGACATGTTACAAGAATGTCTGATGAACGCATTCCTAAGCAACTAATGTATGGAGAATTCACCATTGGGAAACGCTCTCGCGGAGGACAGAGAAAGAGATACAAAGACACACTGAAAGGCTCCCTTAAAGCTTTTAACATCAGTCCAAGTTCATGGGAAGTAGCAGCTTCAGACAGGTCATCATGGAAAGAAGCCATCCACAAAGGTGCACAAATTGCAGAGGCAAATCGCAAGCTACATGCAATGGAAAGAAGGCGCCTCCGCAAGCAGAGAGCTGCGGAAAACCTAGCAGTTGATCCCTGCACTTGTAGCTTATGTGGCAGATCTTTTTGAGCAAAAATTGGGCTGATTAGCCACATGAGGACACACAAATAGGGATTGTGGTCATCATCGACTGCAATGGATGAACAAGAAGTAGAACTTAGGAGGGTGTGGTAGTCAGAGTTATAGTGTTAACATTATAATGAAAGAGTGCTATGTGGGGGCGGCACGGTGGTGTAGTGGTTAGCACTGTCGCCTCACAGCAAGAAGGTCCGGGTTCGAGCCCCGTGGCCGGCGAGGGCCTTTCTGTGTGGGGTTTGCATGTTCTCCCCGTGTCTGCGTGAGTTTCCTCCGGGTGCTCCGGTTTCCCCCACAGTCCAAAGACATGCAGGTTAGGTTAACTGGTGACTCTAAATTGACCGTAGGTGTGAATGTGAGTGTAAATGGTTGTCTGTGTCTATGTGTCAGCCCTGTGATGACCTGGCGGCTTGTCCAGGGTGTACCCTGCCTTTCACCCATAGTCAGCTGGGATAGGCTCCAGCTTGCCTGCGACCCTGTAGAACAGGATAAAGCGGCTAGAGATAATGAGTGCTATGTGCACTAATCTGAAGCCTACAATGAGCTGAAAACCATTAGGTATTTTATAACAGCAGTTACTATAGGTCAAGGTCAAGCATTGAACAAGCATTAAAGTAGATAATCCTCTCGACCTGCGCAAACCGGATTTGATTTGATAATAATTTTATAATTTTATAATTTTAGGTGTCTTTACCTGCTAATATCTAAATAAATATTGCTTGACTATTTTTGTTACTTAATAAATAGCATTTTCATTTTGTCCTCAGGATATGCAAACTTTTGCCCTCCTTGTATGTAGTTACAAGAGTGAGGAATTTAAGTCTGGACTTGTAAACAGGCCTTTAGAGTTTAAGAGGTTAAAGTAACTTTCTCCTGCAGGGGATATTTGAGACAGACCTGAAAGTCATTTGAACCATAAACGTGTTCCTCCTACAAAATACACCAATTAAAATTATATTTAAATAAATGGCATTTATTTTATTGATGGTGACTCTGACCAGGGTAAAGCTGTTACTAAAAATGATCAAACAAACAAACTAATTAATTAATACTCATTAAATACAGGGTCAGTGCTTTTCATGTGCCCTTTCACCTAGTTTGAGGTGCTGAGTTTATTAGTTGATGTAACTTCATAACAATAATAGTAATCTTTTATTGCACAGTGCATTTTACTGCCTTTGCTCACAAGCACACTGTATGCCAACACACAGGGAAGGGGCAAAGCATAGCTGTAACGAGGAGAGCGTGTGTGTGTGTGTGTGTGTGTGTGAGGAGAGTCGTGGGCCAATGATATACACAGACACAGGTGTTATGGAAACTTATGAGGAAAGGTTTGTGTTTCTATGTGTATGGTATATGCACTATGTTCCACCATGACCACATGGAAAGCATGCCTTTGATGCTATGTAGGACAGTAGGTACATATTGCATTTCATTTGACAATTGTAAAAATGTATTATTTATTTAACTATTTTTAACCATAACCTGAAGTGTAGGCCGCGTGTAGATGTGATTCACCAAATAACTATATTCACAAAACCGGTAGACGGCATGGTGGTGTAGTGGTTAGTGCTGCCGCCTCACAGCAAGAAGGTCTGGGTTCGAGCCCCGTGGCCGGCGAGGGCCTTTCTGTGCGGAGTTTGCATGTTCTCCCTGTGTCCGCATGGGTTTCCTCCAGGTGCTCCGGTTTCCCCCACAGTCCAAAGACATGCAGGTTAGGTTAACTGGTGACTCTAAATTGACCGTAGGTGTGAATGTGAGTGTGAATGGTTGTCTGTGTCTATGTGTCAGCCCTGTGATGACCTGGTGACTTGTCCAGGGTGTACCCCGCCTTTCGCCCATAGTCAGCTGGGATAGGCTCCAGCTTGCCTGCGACCCTGTAGAACAGGATAAAGTGGCTAGAGATAATGAGATGAGATGATGAGACAAAACCGGTACACAAAACAGGAATAACAGTCCTCAGATAACAAGAAAACAAACCAAAGCAAAAGCACAAGAAAGGAACAATAGCAAAGTATATCAAACCCAAGCTGCCTCTGAAACTTGAAAACCTAAACCTTTTATTCAGAAAAGTAATTGTGAGCACCTGTTCTATTGCCTAACCTGCAACAAAGGAAAATAAATAAAACCATAACAATATATGGCCAGATGTTTGTGGACACTTGACCATCACACCCATGTGGTTCTTCCCCAAACTGTTGCCAAAAAGTTGGAAGAACCCAATTGACTATAATGTCTTTGTCTGCAATAGCATTACAGTTTCCCTTCACTGGAACTAACAGGCCCAAATCTGTTCCAGCATGGGAGTGCACTTGTACACAAAGCAAGGTCCATAAAGACAGGGTGTGCCAAGGCTGGCATGGAAGATTTTAAGTGGCCTGCATAGAGCCCTGATCTCAACAGCAGTGGCATCAAATGGATTACTGACTGTGTACCAGGCCTTCTTCTCTGATCTCACAAATGCTTTTGTGTCTGAATGGGCACAGGTCCCCACAGCCACATTTCAAGCTCTAGTAGATAACTTTCCTAGAAGAGTAGAGGCTGGTATAGCAGCAAAGGCGGGGGGAGAGGGACGGGGGCAACTACATGCTTATTAATGCCCATGGATATGTGCTTGTTGAATATCCCATTTCAAATCTATGGGCATTAATAAGCATGTAGTCGTGTGTGTGTGTGTGTGTGTGTGTGTGTGTGTGTGTGTGTGTGTGTGTGTGTGTGTGTGTTGCCCCCCCGGTCCTATATTGCTATACCCTGCCATATCCGCATTATGAATGTGATGGTCAAGTGTCCACATACAACCCCGATTCCAAAAAAGTTGGGACAAAGTACAAATTGTAAATAAAAATGGAATGCAATGATGTGGAAGTTTCAAAATTCCATATTTTATTCAGAATAGAACATAGATGACATATCAAATGTTTAAACTGAGAAAAGGTATCATTTAAAGAGAAAAATTAGGTGATTTTAAATTTCATGACAACAACACATCTCAAAAAAGTTGGGACAAGGCCATGTTTACCACTGTGAGACATCCCCTTTTCTCTTTACAACAGTCTGTAAACGTCTGGGGACTGAGGAGACAAGTTGCTCAAGTTTAGGGATAGGAATGTTAACCCGTTCTTGTCTAATGTAGGATTCTAGTTGCTCAACTGTCTTAGGTCTTTTTTGTCATATGTTCCGTTTTATGATGCGCCAAATGTTTTCTATGGGTGAAAGATCTGGACTGCAGGCTGGCCAGTTCAGTACCCGGACCCTTCTTCTATGCAGTCATGATGCTGTAATTGATGCAGTATGTGGTTTGGCATTGTCATGTTGGAAAATGCAAGGTCTTCCCTGAAAGAGACGTCGTCTGGATGGGAGCATATGTTGCTCTAGAACCTGGATATACCTTTCAGCATTGATGGTGTCTTTCCAGATGTGTAAGCTGCCCATGCCACATGCACTAATGCAACCCCATACCATCAGAGATGCAGGCTTCTGAACTGAGCGCTGATAACAACTTGGGTCATCCTTCTCCTCTTTAGTCTGAATGACACGGCGTCCCTGATTTCCACAAAGAACTTCAAATTTTGATTTGTCTGACCACAGAACAGTTTTCCATTTTGCCACAGTCCATTTTAAATGAGCCTTGGCCCAGAGAAGACATCTGCGCTTCTGGATCATGTTTAGATACGGCTTCTTCTTTGAACTATAGAGTTTTAGCTGGCAACGGCGGATGGCACGGTGATTGTGTTCACAGATAATGTTCTCTGGAAATATTCCTGAGCCCATTTTGTGATTTCCAATACAGAAGCATGCCGTCCTGGCCCAGATCCAGCAAAACAGGCCCAAACCATGATACTACCACCACCATATTTCACAGATGGGATAAAGTTCTTATGCTGGAATGCAGTGTTTTCCTTTCTCCAAACATAACGCTTCTCATTTAAACCAAAAAGTTCTATTTTGGTCTCATCCACCCACAAAACATTTTTCCAATAGCCTTCTGGTTTGTCCACGTGATCTTTAGCAAACTGCAGACGATCAGCAATGTTCTTTTTGGAGAGCAGTGGCTTTCTCCTTGCAACCCTGCCATGCACACCATTGTTGTTCAGTGTTCTGCTGATGGTGGACTCATGAACATTAACATTAGCCGAGGTGAGAGAGGCCTTCAGTTGCTTAGAAGTTACCCTGGGGTCCTTTGTGACCTCACCGACTATTACATGCCTTGCTCTTGGAGTGACCTTTGTTGGTTGACCACTCCTGAGGAGGATAACAATGGTCTTGAATTTCCTCCATTTGTACACAATCTGTCTGACTGTGGATTGGTGGAGTCCAAACTCTTTAGAGATGATTTTGTAAACTTTTCCAGCCTGATGAGCATCAACAACGCTTTTTCTGAGGTCCTCAGAAATCTCCTTTGTTCGTGCCATGATACACTTCCACAAAACGCGTGTTGTGAAGATCAGACTTTGATAGATCCCTGTTCTTTAAATAAAACAGGGTGCCCACTCACACCTGATTGTCAACCCATTGATTGAAAACACCTGACTCTAATTTCACCTTCAAATTGACTGCTAATCCTAGAGGTTCACATACTTTTGCCACTCACAGATATGTAATATTGGATCATTTTCCTCAATAAATAAATGACCAAGTATAATATTTCTGTCTCATTTGTTTAACTGGGTTCTCTTTTATCTATTTTTAGGACTTGTGTGAAAATCTGATGATGTTTTATGTCATATTTATGCAGAAATATAGAAAATTCTAAAGGGTTCACAAACTTTCAAGCACCACTGTATATATACCTCATAAAATGGCAAATCATTATAGATTAATTACAGTTGCATCTAATAAACACGATCCATTAGATGGCACATGATTGTTTATTTGGCACTGACTACTCAGATAACGTACACAAAATTTTTTTTACACCTTGCCCAGTCACACGTATGAGAATCTCAGGTGATGAGATCAAAGTACAACAGAATGTCTATGTGGCTGCAGGTCAAACACACACCCACTGAACGAAACTGGTGCAGCGTAACCTACAAAATATTCAGTATGACCCTGTTTGTTTGTGCAATAACATGTCTCTGCAGATAAGGTCTTTGACGGTTTCATCATTTCATGGTGCATCACCTCTACGAAAGGTTATTGCAATCATTTGAGTTTAGTACCTTTAGTTAACAATAGATTATTCGTTCTTGACCTGTATATGGACTACAGAATCCTAAGGGTTATGGATTTACTGTATATTAAATGGGGAAGGTGCTGAATGTACATTATAGTGAATATACATTAGAGTTACTAGCAACTCAAACACTTGTCTAGCGTCATCTTCGAGTAGCTTGTGGCAGTTGGCTAAAACCTTGCAATTTTTTTTTCCATTAAGAGGTGAGATAGCTTGAGGAATATTGCTTATGTTTTCTTTAACATAATTCCCAAAAGAGCCTTGTTTGACCACATTTTTTTTTATAACATACACATTTTGATTGTACAAAATATAAACAATTTAAGCATAGCAACTCAGCAGTTCTATACCCCGTAGGCATAATTTAAAAAATTCATAACTCAGTCACTGATGGTCCCCGCCAAAATTTACAGGCACATCACTCTCCCCAAGCCCTTTCGAACCAGCACCCTAAAACCCCACGGGGTTTCACAGGCTGTGTTACGACATAATGTATTCACCCAGTGTAACATTTGGAAGACAATTACAACCCTGATTCCAAAAAAGTTGGGACAAAGTACAAATTGTAAATAAAAATGGAATGCAATGATGTGGAAGTTTCAAAATTCCATATTTTATTCAGAATAGAACATAGATGACATATCAAATGTTTAAACTGAGAAAATGTATCATTTAAAGAGAAAAATTAAGTTTGTATGTAAAAAGATGTATGTTTTTGTGGTGGGTAATTTTATTGGTGCATTTGGGGTCAATTTAATGCCAGCTACCTTGGGTAGAGGAAATATGAAACTAGGAAGAACAGAAAAACTACAACTCCCACACTTGGACTACAACTCATCTGTGCAGGTGTGACTGAGCGCCTTAATGAATCTTAATTGATTAGTTTGTTGTATGCTCCATCTGTTTGTGCCCTGAGGAAGGTCTCTGACCGAAAGCTTGGCAATTAAATGAACTAAAGGATCTAAGTGTGCAGACATTTTTTCTTGTTTCAACAGTCTTTTGGTTTTGTTTGGCACCTTTTTTTATTGTGAATGCGGTGTGATCTGTTTAAATGCAATTTAGTTCTTTCTACACCAGCATGTCCTCTTTTCAAGAGATTAATGAATTGACCTCTATAGGAGCTGAGACCTTTGCCTTCTCCGAGTCAGATGCAGAGGGAATCTTGTTTCCTGCTACCAGCCTTACAGGTACCAGTTCTCTCTTAGCAGAAGATTTGAAATTGAAACTGGCTCAATTAAAGAAGAAAGAAATCCATGCAAAACTTCATGGAAGCACATTGAGTGAATATTGGAGGAGCAAACGTATTCCACAAGGCCTCCGTATCCAAAAACCACCAACAATTGGCAAAGAAAATGAAGAATTTAATCAGAAATGGTAAGGTAAGGTAAGGTAAGGTAACTTTATTTGTACTCAAAGGTAGATTTGGTTGCAGGCAAAAGTAGCAAAAGCTTACACAGACAACAAAATACTGACCCACAGCAAACTTATACCAACAGCCCAGTACTGGACAGTGACAGCGGACAATAACAAAACAAAACAAGAACAACAAAAGCACTCTCGTCTCACTCGTCTCTCCTCTCTCTTGTGTCTCGTGTGTCTCTCTCGCTCCCGTGTGTGTCTCTCTCATGTGTCTCTTTGGATTACAAAATTACAAAATGGTGTGAGATACTTAATAAATGCTCCATGGATTTAATGCTTTTAATTATCAAAGAGGTCACAAAGCAAAAAGAGGACATTGAGAGAGACATTGAGAAACATGAGACTTTGATGAAAGAGAAGTTGGGAGATGATTATACCCACATATGTGATTCCATTAAACAGACATTGAGAGATTTTGAAGAAGACCTGATGGCCACCAAATTGAAGAAATACAGGAGAGATGCCAATGATTACCAAATTGGAAGAGTGTATAAATGGATGTATGGCGAGGAGAGGCAACGAGACCCACCACAAAGACTTCACAGACAACAGTTTGGCTTTACTTCTGAAAGTGATTTCCCGAGTGACTCCGACTCCTACCATAGTTCCCATCATTCCCAAACACGTCAGCCTTCAAAAAACGATCAAAGGGACAATGGAAAGAAGCCGCAAGGAAACAGAAGGGGACGAGGAGGGGACAGAGGAAACAGAGGAGCAATGGGGACAGTGACACGCCAACAGGCCAGAGTCTGGTTGTGAACCTGTCTGACAAGGTACTCACCCCACAACATTTGTCAGCCCTGAGTAAGGGGTTGAGCTTTGTTCCCACCAACCATACAAACTCTTTTGAAATTAAGACTGACATGTTTCACTTTTTCAGGAGAATTAAATTAAGATATATGTTTGGGACTGGAAATGAAAATCAAAGTGTAAATAAAGCTAAGTTCAAGCCTAAAAGTACCTTTGTGCCCCATGTAAACCACCCCTCGATTAATACATTCTGTAGGGTTGTTGAACAGGAGATTCTTGAGAAGTTACAGAATGCACCTTACTCACATCAGCAAAATTTGAGTCAAGATGAACGACATGCCATTCAGGAGCTTGCAAAAGACCCTGAAATTATAATAAAACCAGCCGATAAAGGTGGGGCTATAGTCATCCAGAACAGCACTGACTATATAACTGAGGCATATCGTCAACTGAATGATGAAACATTCTATAGGAAGCTTGAGACTGATCCCACTATGGACTTTAAAAACATAATTGTTGAGCTGACTACTCAAGCATTGGAACAACACTGGATAACCAAAGATGAATTTAATTATCTAAATAAACAACATCCGGTCACCCCAGCATTTTATATGCTCCCTAAGATTCATAAAAGCCTAATTAAACCTAAGGGCAGATCTATAGTTGCCAGTATTGAGTCCCTACTTGAGCCATTATCGAACTTTGTGGATTATTTCATCAAACCCTTTGTACAAAAGCTACCTGCTTATGTACAAGATTCTACTGATGTTATAAATAAAATATCTGAACTTCAAGATCTCCCTACTGATACCATCCTTGCCACCTTTGATGCAGAAAGTCTCTACACAAATATTTCTCATGAACGAGGTATTATAGCACTTGAATATTATCTGCAGAACCGCTCGGAGGATGAGAACCCCCCAAATACCTTCATCTGTGATCTGGCATCATCTATCCTCAGACTAAATTTCTTTTCCTTCCACCAAGGAGAGTATTACCTCCAAGTTAAAGGCACAAGTATGGGGAGTAACTTTGCCCCCAGCTATGCAAATTTGTATGTGGGATTTTTTTGAACAACAGTTTATTTTTAATGAGGACAGAAATCCGTTTTATAGTAACATCATCAGATATTTTAGCTATTTAGATGATGTTCTTTGTGTTTTTAAAGGGTCTCAAAATGAGCTGAATGAATTTATCACACACTTGAACAAAATGAGCCCTGACCTGAAATTCACTGTGGAGTTTGACTCTAAACGTGTGCATTTCTAGATATGTGGATCAGACTCGAAGATGGGAAACTGACCACAACCCTCTACCGTAAGGAAACGGACCGCAACTCTTTTTTGTTGGCAAGCAGCTCACATCCTAGTGCCCTAAAAAACGGACTGCCCAAGAGTCAGTTCTACAGACTCAGACGGATCTGTCACTCCACTGAAGAATATGAGGAGAATGCATTAGAAATGAAACAAAGATTTTTGGCTAGGGGTTATCCCATGAAGACTGTTGAGGAGGCATATAATATTGCCCTGTCCACGCCACGGTTACATCTTCTGAAAAAAAGTGTTAAAAAAGATAAAAAGTTTTCAGTTTCTTGCATTACTACTTTTACTCCTAAATCCTACATAATTAAAAACAGTAATGAAATATTGGCATTTAATATGTGACGATCCTTCACTCCAGGGTAAATTTAAGGATCCCCTGTTGTTTGTCTTCAGACGGGGTCCCAACCTCAGGAATAAGCTTGTTAAAGCATGTATAAGATCTGCTCAAACACTCTTAGCACCCCTGAGGGATGGTAACTACCCCTGTGGCAACTGTGCCCAATGTAACAGTACACATAAGACTCATACTTTTAAACACCCCAGGTCTGGTAAAAGTTATAATGTGAAGGGTTTTATTACATGCAATACAAAGAATGTTGTTTATTTGTTAAGATGTCCCTGTGATAAGGTCTATGTGGGAAAAACTACACGTAGCTTAAAACAAAGGATCAGCGAACATAAGAGTTCGATTAGACGGGCTGATCTTAATTACCCTGTGGCTTGTCACTTTGTAGAGTGTGCCCACCCTGTTTCTTCCCTACGGTTTCAGGGAATTGAGCAAGTTAAATTGTTAAGGGGTGGGAACATTGATAAAGTGCTATGTCAAAGGGAATTGTTTTGGATCCATACATTAGATGCCCTACAACCCAAAGGGTTAAATGTAGACTTTGACATGAGTGTTATGTTATGATTGGAGGTATACTATTTGTTAAGTCTTGAAACTGCAGTTTATGAAGTTTTTGCTGATGTTTATGCAGTTATCTTGAACTTACATTTGCTTATATGTGTGTATGTACTCAAGTTTGTATGTGAAAAGATGTATGTTTTTGTGGTGGGTAATTTTATTGGTGCATTTGGGGTCAATTTAATGCCAGCTACCTTGGGTAGAGGAAATATGAAACTAGGAAGAACAGAAAAACTACAACTCCCACACTTGGACTACAACTCATCTGTGCAGGTGTGACTGAGCACCTTAATGAATCTTAATTGATTAGTTTGTTGTATGCTCCATCTGTTTGTGCCCTGAGGAAGGTCTCTGACCGAAAGCTTGGCAATTAAATGAACTAAAGGATCTAAGTGTGCAGACATTTTTTCTTGTTTCAACAGTTTTTTGGTTTTGTTTGGCACCTTTTTATCGTGAGTGCGGTGTGATCTGTTTAAATGCAAATGAGCCAATATTTGGCATGAAATTTCAAAATGTTTCACTTTTGACATTTGATATGTTGTCTATGTTCTATTGTGAATACAATATCAGTTTTTGAGATTTGTAAATTATTGCATTCCATTTTTATTTACAATTTGTACTTTGTCCCAACTTTTTGGAATCGGGGTTGTAGAAGTACATTAGACCCATACCTTTACAATTTTTCATGGGCCATCTGGTTTGATGCTTTTGAAATACAAACAGACACATTCGAATTATTATTTTTTATTTCCCACACTGCTCTTATCCAGAGTAACATACAACAAACCCAGAGCAGACCCTGGGGAGCAGTTGGGAGTTAGATGCCTTGCTCAAGGGCACTTCAGTCATTCCTGCTGGTCCAGGGAATCAAACCTGCAACCTTTTTGTCCCAAAGCTGCTTCTCTAACCATTAGGCCATAGCTTCCCATTTTTTTTTTTGTTTATTTGTTTGTTTATTAAGTTTCTTTAACTGGTACGAAACATGGTTTTCTTGCTTTTTATATGGTTTGTCTTTGTGATGGAGTTTACTTAATATGTATTCTGCATCATGTTGCCATTTGGCTTACGATGCAGCTCCAGGCTCCTCAGTTCAGTCCTGAGCTCAGATTACCCTTGGTAAAATTTTCTATAGATTTCTATAGAAAAAAAATCTATAAAAATTCTATAAAATTTCTAAATGAAATTTTATAGAATTTTTATAGACTTTTTGTAGAAATTTTATAGTTTTAATAGAAACGTTATAGAGATTATACATAGAAATCTTATAGAATTCCTATAGAAAGTCAACAGAACGATTGGTTCTTGAGAATGGTTTATATTTCGTATCTGAACATTTAAAGCATAAGAAACAAGAAAGAAATAATTCCTGCTTTCACTTAAGAGATGGTCGGATTGGGACCCTGCAGTTAGTGGTTGCAGTGTGTAAAAATGAATCTCATCTCATTATCTCTAGCCGCTTTATCCTTCTACAGGGTCACAGGCAAGCTGGAGCCTATCCCAGCTGACTACGGGCGAAAGGCGGGGTACACCCTGGACAAGTCGCCAGGTCATCACAGGGCTGACACATAGACACAGACAACCATTCACACCTACGGTCAATTTAGAGCCACCAGTCAACCTAACCTGCATGTCTTTGGACTGTGGGGGAAACCGGAGCACCCGGAGGAAACCCACGCAGACACGGGGAGAACATGCAAACTCCACACAGAAAGGCCCTCACTGGCCCCGGGGCTTGAACCCAGGACCTTCTTGCTGTGAGGCGACAGCGCTAACCACTACACCACCGTGCCACCCGTAAAAATGAATGTGAAGATATATGTAACTGTAAAAAAGAATTGTACTGTATATTTCGACGTTTAACATCTACTCGAATAATGTTTCAATTAAATACAGGTATATATAAAGTTAAGGGGCATCAAATTAGAGAGGTTGAAATCATTAATGAATTGATAGCATGTAATTTATCTGATATAGCAAATAAGTATATTTACATGAAAATACAAAGAAAGACGTTTGTTTCACTTCTTCCAAATGCCATTGAGCTTGACTGAAAATTAATGTATAGCATATATCAGCGTTTATTTTGGAAGTACATTTATTAAATTATGTCTTAAACTGTAATTTACATTTGGATCAATTGAGTTGTTGATCAGAAGTGTTATTATGTGAGATAAAGTAAATGAAATAAAGAACATTTTTATTGGAGATAAGTACTAAAGTTGTTCTTTGGATGCAAGGCCTTTTGTCTCAGACTGGAATTTCTGTAGGGTCTTTAAAATCCACCAAGTTGTGTTTTTATGGAAATAACCATTATGAAATTTATAAAATTCTGTTGGCCCTAATAAAGTAGAGCTTCTATAGAACTCTGTATCAATTCTATAGAAATCGTTTTCTATAGACTACTATTTATATAGAATTCTGTTGAGATTCTATAGAAGCTGTTTTCTATAGAGTACAACTTCTATAGAATTTATACTATTTCTATACAACTTCTATAGAAACTATTTTCTATAGAGTATTAGTTCTATAGCGTTCTATAGAGATTGTATAGAAAGAGGGGTTTCTATAGGATTTTCTATAGCGTTTCTATAGAATTCTAAAAAACATTTTGACAAGGGTAGTTTCTGTGCATATTCTCCTGCATGTTTTCTCTGGGTTCTCTGGTTTTTCTCCCTCCTCCTAAAAAATATGACAGTAAATAAATTGGCTATATTAAATTGCCCTTGAGAGAGAAAGAGAGAGAGTGTGTGTGTTGCTCAGGGATGGACTGGCTAAATATCCAGTCTCTATTCCCACCTCATGAAGTGCTTCCAGGATTGGCTCAAGAACCACCATGACCCTGACCATAACTACTGAAGTTACATAAATGAATGTTGCCATTTTGCACGTACCCTGATGTTTGTTTATTCAAGTTGTGTGCCCTTTGAAGTCTTGGCTCAAAATGTGCCAAATTAGACACACACTACCTTTGCCAAGAGGAGTATCTGTCTCTGGACGTCAATGTTATGGCAGACAGATCCATTTTGACTTCAGATAAGGTACAAGGGATATCTTACAAGTTCATCTGAAGCTCCACTTGAAAGTTCTATTTGTCTTTATCTGGAGTACAAAGAGGATTTCTTTCAGCTTGCATGTTCACGCTGCAGACAGAACTACAGTGAAACATGTTCAAGTTAAGACAAGTCACAGAAATCACACAGCTCTTTTCCTTCAGCAGAATCTGATTTATGAACACCACAAACAATCATCCACCAGCACTTTGCACCTCACTTCACCATTAGATCATTATTATGCCCAGTCATGCATAGGACATGTTCAAGTTAAGACAAGTCACAGAAATCACACAGCTCTTTTCCTTCAGCAGAATCTGATTTATGAACACCTCAAACAATCATCCACCAGCACTTTGCACCTCACTTCACCATTAGATCGTTATTATACCCAGTCATGCATAGGACATGTTAGTTCCAGCATGCATAGCCCATATTAGCTCCAACATCTAGTTTCAGATAATTTGGTTACCGAATAAACAGAATTAATTTGAAATATATTGTTATTTTTTCATGAATAGGACTTCTGATGAATTATACAATCTGAAATACTTAGTGTTGATAGAGTTGTGTTTATTTTTAGGCTTGGTAACATGCTAACATTCTATCTAGCTAACTGACAGCATGATGGAACAACAGCAGTTAGATAAGCAAAATGATCATGGTCCACCAATTATTATGAACTTTACTGTAAAATAAACCTTCTGGTTATTTCTGCTACAGTAGGATAAGTCAATATAATGAAGCTGCTTCGTGCACTCTGCACTTCATGTAACATCGAATGAAAGGATGGTTATTTGCATACATTCAGCACTGATTCACCAATGGTAAGCTAATCAGTTTTAAAATGTTAAAAAGTAAGCATTGTTTTTTAATCAATGTTCTAATGATGCATGGATGACATAGGTGTTGTTCTATTTTTGTATCTCCTAGTGTTGAGGCCCCATGTTAACTCCACCAACTATTCTGCTGCATTGTCATGAACATTTTGTCCAGACCCTTGTAAAGCCAGTATCTCACTGGGCTGCGACAGCTTGCGACAAATTGCGAACGTCATTCACGAGAGTTTCAAAAGTGTCTTGAAACATTCGTGGGGCTTCTCAATTTCCTCAATTTCCAAAGTTACCTGGAATGTTAGCTGGTTATTTAATGCTAACTATCTGGGGGAAAACATGCTATGCCACAGATGTAGGATGCTTCAGGAGATGTGCAATATTTATTTTTAGATTAATAACTAACTAGATGCACATAAAAGCAATGAAACTGTAATACTGAAAAGTTCTGATTCCCATAAAAATACATTATTCATATGCACTGTGTTTATTGCTTGCATGATAAACCAGTATTTAATCCAACAGTGATGTAAAGTTGGGGATCAGTAACATTATAACTAGGCATATCGGCCATATAACAATGTAAATATGGAGCTAGGCTTTAATTTAATTCAATTCACTGTCACAAAACAGTTTTACAGAAATCTGGATTAAAAAAAATTGAAATGTATCCTTAATGAGCAAACTCGAGGCGATGCCGGCAAGGAAAACCTCCCTGAAATGACAGGAGGAAGAAACCTTGAGAGGAACCAGACTGAAAAAGGAAGCTATCCTCTTCTGTGTGTCACCGGATAGTGCGATTATAAATCATTTCGAAAATTGTTGAAGAATAGTTAAGATGCTTTTCTTAGACCTGTATTTGCCCTATGCCTGATGCCATTCTCTGCTTGGTATCGAGGTGTTCCAGACCAACGGGTCTACATTAAAACACAGCTATAAAACATATTTACGTGCTCATGTCATGAGATGATGAGTAAAACCTATAGAATAGAGCAGGCAAAAGATGGGAGGTTTTCTTGTGAAAGATTTTGTGTGTGTGTGTGTGTTTGAGGCCTCAGAGTCCCACAGTGACATCTTTATCTGTGTTATGACCTTGGGGTGCGGGATCTAGGTATAAATGTTATGTGAAAGAGTGTTTGTTGTGAGAAGCCTGAAGAAGAGAGAGAGTGAGCGGTGAACTAGCTCTTAGAGAGGACATCACCTGTGTACGAAGCTTCAATAAAACTTTTTCTCTCTTCTAGGTTTGTGCCTGCTTGCATCTTTACTAAAGAGAAAACAGAAATTTTACCTTACAGTCCAACAACTGGTGCTGTGAGTGAGATATGACTGAGTGGTTTTCAACAGGAAACAACAAAGCACATGCATCAAGGAGGTGAGTCATCAATTCTCTAGATTTCCTGCAGTGGAACATTTAATACCTCAGGCCACATGAAAAGTAACCTGAGACGTGAAATAAGGTTAAATAAAGTGTGTAAGCAAGTTTTGGGTGGATGTTATACTGCATGCATAAGAGGACATTCTTAAGCTTAAGTGAGAACACTTCCTGGTGAATATTCTGTGAATGAATCTGGATTCAGCAGTGTTGAATGTGGATGATTGAATGCTGAAGTGCTGTGTTTGCAAGTGACACTGCAAAAAGCATACATTGTTTTTTTTTATATCCACATTCACTGGATATGAGCAACAGAGAATGAAATAAAACCTCTACTTGAAAACGAAACCCTAAAAAATACAAAAAAGCAACAAAATATGGAATGAAAGGATTTGATGGTAAGAACATATCTTTTTTTTATTTTTCAAGAATTATTATTAGAGCATTTTTCACAAATTACTACTGTCATTTCGGCATCTTGTTAAACAGAAATTATATTGTCAGACGTTTTGTATAAAGTTTTTATTTATCAAATTTGCTAAAAATAAAAATGATCTGTTTCTCAAAATCCAGTGACTGTGGAGAGAATAAAACAAATTTTCCACTCAATTTTATCATACATGGCTTATAGCCGACTCGACGCTACGCGCCTCGTCGGCTATCAGCTCATGTGCGACTCGATTTCGTGGAAAAACCGTTAAATATATGTACATGAGTATATGTACATCTTGGAAGGCACAAAGAGATTCAGATAAACTCTGAAATGGACAGATTTAAAGACTATGAGAGCTATCTTTCTGTTATGAATGAAGTTGTCCAGAGAGAGAAAGAAATGCGAGAGAGCATGGAGAGAACTGCATATGCAGAAACTGAGCAGAATGCCAATCTCAAACAACAACTGGAACAGCTGTTCGAGTCTAAACAGACTTAGAGAAGCAGCTGTTCAAGTCTAAGGCTAACTGAAAGCAACAGCTTGAGTTTAAAGTGGGTTTGGAACAACAGCTTCACTGGGCTAAGGATAAAGTTGACAAGCTGGAACAGAAATTATTGGGGAAAAACAACAACAACTGACAAATGCCTCTTCTGCTCCTCTGGCTTGTGTCTCCTCTGGTCTGAATGCCTCTCCCTATGCACCACCCAGTGCATTGCCTTACTCTGAGATGAATTCAGACCAAAGTTGCCCTCTAGAGATGAAACTCGTAAAATGCTGTGGAGAAATAGCACATAATCTGAAGAGGGATGAGAATGAGAGCTCCAGTGAGTCAGAAAATGAAGAGGTAACACAGCTAAGACCATTAAAGAACCAGAGCTGGAATATTTATGCACATCGGGGCGGCATATTGGGGTGGCACAGTGGTGTAGTGGTTAGCACTGTCACCTCACAGCAAGAAGGTTCTGGGTTCAAACCCAGCAGCTGACGGGGGCCTTTCTTTGTGGAGTTTGTATGTTCTCCCTGTGTCTGCATGGGTTTCCTCTGGGTGCTCCGGTTTCCCCCACAGTTCAAAGACATGCGGTGAGATTAACATGGGGCAGCCATGGCCTGAGGTTGGGCTGACCCTCAACTGCTCCCTGGGCACTGTAGCATAGCTGCCCACTGCTCTGGGTATGTGTGTGCTCATTGCTCGCATGTGTGTGTTCACTGCTTCAGATGAGTTAAATGCAAAGGTTAAATTTCACTGTGTGCTTAAGTTTGTGCTTGAGTGTACATGTGACAAATAAAGGCTTCTTGGCTTGGCATCAACATCAAGTACTTGCACCTGCTGATATTGACAAGTGAAGTAACCACATTGTAGGTGCAATAGGCTTATCGAATCAGTCTCATGTAAAAAGGGATCAGTCTCATAAATTCATTAATCATTAATTCAAGTGTCTAATACAGCTAAACTATTAAAATCAATGGAATAACTTAGTGGTGATGCTGCTATAGTTTTAGTGAGTATTGTAGCTCTAATGTAATATGTTTACTCTAGATCTATAACATTCATATAACAACCAAATGGGCGAAGGCAATTAGAATACTTGTTGGCAGAGGTTGGCACTCAGTGAATGTTGTAGCAATAGACAGGACACAGTTTACTCCAAAGGTACCATTTATTGAAATAGCTGACACGAATTAGCAAACTAATACTGATCAGATATAGCAACAATAGCAGCTAAGGAATAATTCAATATAAATGGTGATACAATGTATACAAGTAACAATCAGTAGTGTATAAAGCAATAGTCAGTAGTAAGTAGAATAATAACCAGCAGTAAACAGGATGATAACCAGCAGTAAACAGAGTAAGAAATCAGCAGTGAATATGATGATAACCAAGGCACTAATGGTGATCAGAAGTAATGGACTATATGCAAGTGTTACAGTGTAGGGAACAAATGAGTGTAGGGCGAGTGAATGTTAAAAAGTGATAGGGAAATCACGTGTTTCTGTGTGTGTGTGTGTGTGTGTGAGAGTGTGTGTGTGAGTGTAGGCATATGTGTGTGTGTGTGTGCAGCTGTGCACTAACGAGATGAGGAGGAGCTAGGGAGAGAGAATGTGCGCAGGCGCACGACAAAGAGGAGGGGAGTGAGGGAACGAGGCTGTGTGCGGCACGCGGGCGAGAGATAGGTGTACTATGTGAATGTAGTGCGTGAGCCTTTGTGCTAGGCACTATCTACGGGGAGGATGGGCAACAAGGAGAGTGCACAAGGGAGTTAAAAAGAGAGACAGAGAGAGAGAGAACGCATGCACGATCTAACTAATACGAATAGTAAACAAAGCAAATAAAACAACACTCAGTCTAAGACCAACTTTCATGTGAATCAAAATGCGTACATTTAAACCATGAATGAATTCAAATAAACAACACTCTTAGCATTAACTAGCCACTGCTAAGACTAACAATTGCCCAGATGCCAGCCTTACTTGAGATTGCTCTTGCTTGGCGACTGAAGGTGCATCGTCTGTTATCCAAAGACAGCACGGAGCGTAGGTCCAGGGAGAAAACAGTTCTGTTCCTTTTTCTTTTACAGCTCATCAGCTGAAGATCTTCAGTGTCCCATTGGTCGTCCGATGATCTGGAAGGAATCTTGTTTGTAGTTCGTCGACATTGCGAAAGGGAAAAGGGATCCGGTCACCTTTTCTCTTTTAAAATACTGCGTGGGCTGCAGTAACTAACTGGTTCAGTTATTATTACAACTATGCGAAGATCAAATACATTGAACTTTGGCTAAAGGTCAGGTATCAATAGCTCGTTCTTTGTTCTTTGTTCTTCTTTAGCACAGATGCAACAACGTCTCTTTCATGCTTGGGGATCCACCATCAGAGAGAAAGAATTTCGATTCCACTGCGGGTTTTAAAGCACAGTTGTGTCGTCACTGTATTTGGTATCCGGTATCATCTCTGTATCCAATACCTTTACAGTGAGTGTGAGAAGAATGGGCGGAGATAGAACATGGCATCGAGTACAGGGATTGTTGTGTTCAATGCTGTAACAGTGAAAGGGGAGAGGATGGACCATAAAGTGAAGCAGGGAATTGTGGGTACTATGGCTACGGCAAGGCAGCTCCCTACATTCCCCCCTTTGGTCTCAAGACTGGGGTTCTTCCATAGTCTTTGAGAGCAACAGAAGGCTGTATAGTCCATGTCCGTAGTCCACTCACACTCTTTCAGTCCTGAAAACATTAGCAGTTTATACAGGCTTTGGCATCTGGGCAAATATAAGGCTGTGAGCATCTGGGCAAATGATATGTCTACTATTCATGTAACTAAGCAACACTAAGTAACTATGAGATATTCCACACTTTAAAAGGTTACATTTCAAATACAATTTCAAACACATTCAACACATTTCAAACACATTCAACACATTTCAAATATATTTTCACGTATACCTGGAAAGAGAAACAAAGAGGTGTTAGTTATAGGAGTTAGCAAGCCTACTCTTTGGGAAGGTTAGTGGCAGCCTGCGATGAGGGGGTGTACCGGACACTGCAGTGCTTCCAGCTGTCGGGTACATTGACTATGGAGCCAAGTTTGGTTTGTAGTGTTTGTATAGCATGTACGCAATTCCTGCTGTGATGACCCAGCCACTGAGGAGGAGTCCAAGGACAACCAGATTGACAGGGTGTCCTAGATTAGATGACCATCTGACTAATTGGTTCAAGAATATGGTTTTTAGTCCAGCTGGTTCCAGATTGAACTTTACCATTTTAGTCTCTTCAGCCAGGAGCTGCTGTTGAAGGGTGTCATCAATGCTCAGCTCCCTGTGGGACATTGAGGAACACCGTCTGGTTGGGAATTTTCATCCTAGTGACTGTGTCATGCCGGGCATGAGACATCAGGATTTCAGTGTTTGGGGTGTTAACTATCGATCGATTACCTACTCTTTCTACCCTAGTTTCAGCGCTCTCATCCTTGATGGACATACTACCGATGCACTTTTGTTCAGAGGCATCGGTTCTCAGTCCACACAAATGCTCAATTGTGTCCCTAATGAATAGGTTACTTGGGCAGACCCAGTGTATATCTTTGGTGGAGGTGCACATGTTCAAGTTAGGGATGAAGTAGAGAGATGGACTGTCATTGTGGTACGCTGACATGGATGGTGTTTTGATATGTATGTGGATGTTGTCTTTCCAGAAGTCTACGTTTAGGACAGATTTCAACCTATAGATGTTCTGTCTCTCAGTGATGGGTAGATTAAGTATGAATCCTATTTCCAGGTCTTGCAGGTTAACAAATATGGGAATAGCACTGCCAAGACTATATGCCAGGTGTATTTGTGAGGTATATACATTAGTGGTGGTAGTAGCTTTCAGTATGTTCTTGACCATGCAAAGAGGAACTAGGTAAGGAGGGATTTTTCCACTACTTACATTGTTAACTGAGCTACTATCTTCTCTCAGCAAGTCCTGCATCAGATCTCTAACTACATGCAGATAGGTTATATCTGACCGTACAATTCCTGATAATGTGTCTAAAGCATACAGGGTATTATTTATTAATGCTGAGTGCATGCCTATGGGGTTAGTGACGCATGCAAGGTAAAAAAAAAAAAAAGTGGAGTGAGGCCGCTACGGGTTACCCACCCCCCTTTGGACTGGGGACTGTTTAAAGAGTCTGATTTGATTTACATGGACCCAGTTATAAGCCGGTATCTGGTTTGGTTTTGACATTCTGATACGATATGCAACTGGCGAAAGTTTGCCCACAATCTCATAGGGGGCGGACCAGTTTGGCAGGAACTTTCTCAAGATTCCCACCGGCTTGGTGAAATTGAAGTACAAGACTTTATCACCTATCTGGTATTCACGATCAGACGCTTTCTTGTCATAGTATGCTTTCTGTCCCTTTACACTTGCTTCCAGGTTTTTCTGGGCCCACGCAAATGTGGACTGAAGATGGTGTCATAAGTCTACTACATACTGGTGTGCTGTGTATGCAGTGGCCATACTCGCATCCTCAGGCCTGTACAAAAGATGCAGCGGGAGAGTCATCTCTCGGCCTGTCATCATTTCAAAAGGTGTGACTCCTGTAGTGCGATGTGGAGTGGACCTAATGGCCATCAGCACCAAGGGAAGTTTCACATCCCGGTCTTTACCATGGCTGCTGACACACTTCCTGAGCATGCCCACGATTGTTTGATTGGCGCATTCCACCTGACCTGACGACTGAGGGTGGTAGGCAATGTGGAACCTTGCCTTGACACCTAACATTTCCCACAGAACCTTCATCACCCCAGCTGTGAAATGAGTGCCTCTGTCTGAAATCAACGGAGAGAGGGAGACCCCACCGGCTGAAGACGTGGTTCGTCAGCAAGAGAGCCGTGGTTTCGGCAGTGTCGTTGGGTGCTGGAAGGCACTCAACCCACTTGGTGAAAGCACAAGTGACGGTGAGAAGGTATCTGTTACCCCGTGAAGACAAGTATGGGATCTATCTATTCCACTTGGAGATTGGACCAAGGAAATGTGGTCCCTCTAACCTGTAATGGGGCCCAATTTAACGGCTGAGAGGGTCGGAACTGACAGCAGACTAAATACCCTTTGACATACTCAGTAATATCCTTGATCATGGAGGGCCAATAGACTACCTGTTGGAGGGTCTGATACGTGGCCCTGGCACTCCTATGGCCAGTTGGAACGATCCAATGGGGTGGTCCCTTGCCATGGGGATGATACACTAGCAACCCTTTCTCCATTTTCAGGCAATGCTGTAAGTTCTGAAAGTGGCTAAAATCTGGAGATTGTTGCAGCATGGGTGCCGTGATGGGAAACTCCTGGGGGTCTGTGACAAACTGTTGGATTCATTCGATCACTGGGTCTCTTTCCAGCATAGAAACTAAGTCAGCATCGCCGGGCTGTCGACCTAAATGGACGGTCTGCAACTTAGTGTCGGAGTTCTCACGACTCTCTCTGGCTTGTCAGTGGGTAATGGCATTTACTGCATAACTCTGTTTGTTGGGGAGCCATTCCTCTTGAAACTCCCAAGGGGGACCATCCACAGCTCCTGCTTTTGCAAGGCAATTGGCCTCATCATTACCAGTTTTGTCAGGGCCTGGCATCTGAGAGTGTCCCTTTACCTTCTTCCAATACACAGTCATACCATGGTCCGTCACAATCTTATCACAGGCCAAGAAAAATTCGGAGTGTTTCGCATCCTTGCCCCTGGTATTTTTCATACCATACTGCTTCCATATGGGGAAGTGAGAAATGAAGCTATGACTGGCATAGTTGGAGTCAGAGCACATAACTAGCTGCATAATATCTGCCTTGCAGGCCTGTTGTAACACAATGAGCACTGCTGCGATCTCTGCATACTGGCTGGTTTTCGCACCGAGCTGGTACTGTCGTGGTACATCAAGTGTACTATTCACCCAAACAATGCCCACCTCTGCCTGTACTCTGCTCTCGTGGTGGAATGAACAGCCATCTACGTATACCTTTGGAAGGTCCTTACAGGCATTCTCATCATAGTAATGATGATTGGAAGGAAGAGAGGGAGCGGTGGCAAGGAGAATTTGGTCCTCTGGTTTTCCTTTGCAGTCGCAATGGTGGCATCCTGCCAGACCCTGGCCTAAGGCCATCTTGTGGCTCTGAGCATACGTCACCTCAATGTCATAGCCTTGTAGCACCATCATCCATGCAGCGATGCGGCTGTTGGACACTCTCCCTTCCCTCAACCTTTGGCTGTTCAAGAAAAAGACCAGCTGATGACAAGTTTCGATGAAAACTTTCTGACCACCAGTGTAGCTGCAGAAACGCTCGACGGCCCAAACTGTTGTTAGCAGGGCTCTCTCACAGTCTGAGAACTTAGGCTCGACACTACTCAGGGGGCGACTAGCGTAGGCAACGACCCGTCTATCTTGATCATATTTCTGTGACAGGGCAACACTCAGACTATGGGCCGAGAAACTAGCTTCCAGATAAAACTCCTTATCCTTGTCAGGATAAGCGAGGCACGGGGCAGAGCAGAGTTTCTGTTTTAGCTCCTGGAAGGCTTGTTCATAAGAGCTTTCCCATTGGAACACTCTATCCTTCTGGAGAAGTTCAGTAAGGGGTCTAGTAATCTCAGCATAGTCCTCAACAAACTGTTGAGAGTAGTTACAGACACCTAAGAAGCTTCTGAGCTCCGAAATGGTGGTCGGAGCCTTGATATCTTGAATGGCCTGAACTCTCCCTGTTTGGGGTTCAAGTAGTCCAACATATTCGACATTGGTACAGCACCATTGTCCCTTGGTGATTGACAGCTTCACTCCAGCATTGGCAAGCTGGTTAAGCACATGTTGGATCTCAATCAAGTGGGCTTCAAATGTTCATGAGCATATCAAAAGGTCATCGACATAGATCAAGTTTCACAGAGAGTGAAGTGCTGGTCAGGTTTTGCACCAGCAGATAAGCGGAGCTTATAACCGGGTTATGCAATTCAAGCAAGGGGGTGCCATACATGGTTAGACTGAGTTCAAGTGAATGGGCGGAGATAGAACATGGCATCGAGTACAGAGATTGTTGTGTTCAATGCTGTAATAGTGAAAGGGGAGAAGATGGGCCATAAAGTGAAGCAGGGAATTGTGGGTACTATGGCTACAGCATGGCAGCCCCCTACAACATGAAACATCCAAGAGAAGATGGGATGAAAACCTGATGTGAACTTCATCGTCTTAAAGGTATTTATAACCTGCATCCATATGATGGAGCAATGATTTTGAATGCCTCACTGACTCCATGTGAACTAGTGACACTCACCTTGGATGAAGCCATAAGCAAAGACAAACAAAAATTAGATGCTGCAAGGACAGCATTAGAAGAATGGATTTGCAATCAGGCTGATACACATGTTTGCTGGGGAAGAATCATCAGCTACGTTCAAGGTGCACATGAACCATTTGCAATGTATGAAGTCCATTTCAGAGAAGCCTGGTGCAATTATTCAGGCATTGACAACATCAGAAATGACAATATGGATAACAGCAATCATGGAGCATTGAAACAAGCTCTCCTGAATGGAGCAAGAACTGAATTTCCAAACACATACAAGCTCACAAATCCTCAGTGGGATACAGTGGGAACATATGGCAATATTATCACTGGATTGGTCCGCCTTCAGCGAGACTTGGAACCAGCATCTAATTTCTACAGCAGCGAATCTGAAAACTCTACAAGTACATACTCTGACTGACATCAGAGAGTTGCAAGACAATTGTAGCCAAGAGGAAAAATGGACATTGATAGAAAATGGGGTAAAGAAACATGACAGTGGGTTGTGGAAAAATTGAGAGAAAGTTGTTGTTCCTGCATTACATTAATGGCATTTAGCAGACACTCTTATCCAGAGCGACATACAACATAGCCAGTGTAGCCTGGGGAGCAGTTGGTGTTTAGGTGCCTTGCTCAAGAACACGTCAGCCATTCTTGCTAGTCCAGGGAATCAAACCAGCAGCCTTTTGGTCCCAAAGCTATTTTTCTAACCATTAGGCCATGGCCTTCCCCTTTGCCTGAAAAACTACTACCATACCTCACAACACAGATACACTCCCTGAGTCATACTGGAGAAGAAAAAATGTTCTACAGATTCAGGACAATGTGGCAGAATCCAGCGTTCAGGAAAGAAGCTGAGAATGTGGTTGGACAAGGTATTACCTGCCCCCTCAGGCCCATTCCGACATCTACAGGTGGATTACATAACACTACCAAAGGCACATGGATATTCAGAAGTTCTGGTCATGGTGGACAAAAGTCATCAAAGACATCATTCCTCACTGGAGCCTCCCTGAGACCGTAGCTTCAGACCAAGGAACCTGGTGGATACAGCCTAGTTCCAGGACAGTGGGTTCTAATCTCCAAACCACAATGCTTACAAACGCCACTAGAGCCAAGGTTTGAAGGACCCTATCAGATTATCCTAGTCACTGAAGCAGCAGTGAAGGTGAATGGAAAACCACGGTGGATTCATGCCACACATGTGAAGCTGGTGGACGATCCAGACGAAAAGAAGGAGCAACAAGATGACAAGTCAGTTGGCTGAAGTGCAAGCAACCTGTCCCTAAATAGCCTATGCATGCTTGTCCTATACAGCGTAAAGTCATAAACAAGACAGAAGAAAGAAGATTCAAGAACTTCCAGCAATTTAGTAACACTGCCATAAAATTTAATCACATTTATCCACATTTATGCATGCTTTTTGTTCCATTTATTCAATTTAATATCCATTTGTTATTCCTGTGTAACTACTTATATACTCATTCTATTGTTTTGATTATTAATTACTTAATCAAAAAGGGGAGTGAAGAATGGTTAAGATGCTTTCCTTAGACCTGTATTTGCCCTATGCTGGGTGCCATTCTCTGTTTGGTATCAAGGTGTTCCAGATTAACGGGTCTCTGTTAAAAATACAGATATAAAACATATTTACATCTTTCACATTTTGTTGTGAAAGATGGTGTGTGTGTGTGTGTGTGTGTGTGTGTGTGGTCTCAGAGGCCCACAGTAACATTTTTATCTTTGTTATGACCTTGGGGTGTGGGAGCTAAGTATAAATGTTCTATGAAAGAGTGTTTGTTGTGATAAGCCTGAAGAAGAGAGAGAGTGAATGGTGAAATAGCACTCAGACAGGACATTACCTGTATATGAACCTGAAGCTTCAATAAAACTTCTTCTCTCCTCCAAGTTTATGCCTGCTTGCCTCTATATAAAAGAGAAAACAGAAAATTTACTTCACAACCCAACACTGTATTCTGTAAAAGAAACTTGAATATGAGCATCATTACAGTTTTAACTTTAGGTCTAGCTTTAAGTTTATACTTTAGTTATCAACTGTTCAATAATGGAATGCAAACTGTTCTTTAGCAACATGACCATGATACAATGTTGTAAATAAGGGATATGTGACTAATCATTGTAGTTTATGATGGTTATAATCATCATAATTTTGGTTATCAACTGTTCAATAATTGAATCCAAACTGTTCTTTATCACCATGACCATGATACAGTGTTGTAAATGGGGGAGATGTGATCAATCATTATACACTCAGCCAACTCAGCTAGAAATCCCAGTACCGCACAAATCAGTTGAACAAATAGGGGAAAAAAGCTAGCAAGAAAGGAAATTAATACACCTTCTAATGGAAATTTGTGTTGAATAGACATATTGTGACAAATTAAAGGAAAATACAGGGACTGTGTTATACCCTAGGACAGTGGTTCTCAAACTGTGGTACGCGTACCACCGGTGGTACGCGAGCGCTCTCTGGTGGTACGCGGGGGAAAGTCATATTTTCGCATTAACATTTTCAGCTAAAAAAAAAAAAACCCTGAAACATACAGTGCATAATAAATACAACGTTTCAAAAGAAATGTGTAGCTACGTGTGAGAATGTGAAAAATTATGTCTGGCTTTTACATTTTTGTGGCAAGTCTTCAGGATTCTTTTTTTTCCCTTTTTTTGTGCTGAGATGTTTGGTTTCACATATCTTCTGCTGAGAAAAAAAGACTTGATGTTTGTGTTATTTGTGGGCCAGATTAGGAGCATAATTTTGTAGAGGTCGAATATGTACTGTATGGCTCTGTGCCATTTTCATTCAGTTGCAATTTGAGTGTGTATTGCGCTGTGTATGTAGGAGTATGTGAGAATTGTTGGACAGAGTTGTAAAAGTCTGATTAGGTGTTAACAGCTATCAATAAATAACCATAATAAGGAATAAACATCTCTCATGTGTGGCTGAAGCTAATAGGGAAGGCCTATGCTGCTATATTATAATGTTGGTCATCATGGTGGTACTCAGAGAGCTCAATATTTTCTCAGGTGGTACAGAGTATAAAAAGTTTGAGAACCACTGCCCTAGGAGGCATTTTTCTGGCATGACTTGGGTCCACCTATTCCCAGGGGCCTTCCTATAAAGAAACATTTCTATCCTGATAACAGTGATTTATTTCAGGATAACAATGTTCTCATCTACAGGGTACAAGGACTCAGTGAATGGTTTGTTGAGGAACACTATGTACAACCCCGATTCCAAAAAAGTTGGGACAAAGTACAAATTGTAAACTAGACAGGGACACTCTAACGAGTGCAAACCCCGCCTTTTCCCTATTAAAATACATTGGGCGAAAATTTCGAAGTTCTGCCATGACTTTGACCTTTGACCTCCAAAATTTAATGGTTTCCTTCCTGGGTGATTGGCAACACATACAAAATTTGGTCCAAATCGATCCATTGGTTCTTGAGATATCTTGCAGACACACAGACAGACAGACAGATACACACACACACACACACACACACACACACACACACAGACTGATGCAGGTGAAAATAATAACCCCTCCGACTACTGTCGGCGGGGTTAATAAAAACGGAATGCAATAATTTACAAATCTCAAAAACTGATATTGTATTCACAATAAAACATAGACAACATATCAAATGTCGAAAGCGAGACATTTTGAAATTTCATGCCGAATATTGGCTCATTTGAAATTTCATGACAGCAACACATCTCAAAAAAGTTGGGACGGGGCAATAAAAGGCTGGAAAAGTTAAAGGTACAAAAAAGGAACAGCTGGAGGACCAAATTGCAACTCATTAGGTCAATGGGCAATAGGTCATTAACATGACTGGGTATAAAAAGAGTATCTTGGAGTGGCAGCGACTCTCAGAAGTAAAGATGGGAAGAGGATCACCAATCCCCCAATTCTGCGCCGACAAATAGTGGAGCAATATCAGAAAGGAGTTCGACAGTGTAAAATTGCAGAGTTTGAACATATCATCATCTACAGTGCATAATATCATCAAAAGATTCAGAGACTCTGGAAGAATCTCTGTGCGTAAGGGTCAAGGCCAGAAAACCATACTGGGTGCCCGTGATCTTCAGGCCCTTAGACAGCACTGCATCACATACAGACATGCTTCTGTATTGGAAATCACAAAATGGAGCAGGAATATTTCCAGAGAACATTATCTGTGAACACAATTCATTGTGCCATCCGCTGTTGCCAGCTAAAACTCTATAGTTCAAAGAAGAAGCCGTATCTAAACATGATCCAGAAGCGCAGACGTCTTCTCTGGGCCAAGGCTCATTTAAAATGGACTGTGGCAAAGTGGAAAACTGTTCTGTGGTCAGATGAATCAAAATTTGAAGTTCTTTATGGAAATCAGGGACGCTGTGTCATTCGGACTAAAGAGAAGAAGGACGACCCAAGTTGTTATCAGCGCTCAGTTCAGAAGCCTGCATCTCTGATGGTATGGGGTTGCATTAGTGCGTGTGGCATGGGCAGCTTACACATCTGGAAAGACACCATCAATGCTGAAAGGTATATCCAGGTTCTAGAGCAACATATGCTCCCATCCAGATGACGTCTCTTTCAGGGAAGACCTTGCATTTTCCAACATGACAATGCCAAACCACATACTGCATCAATTACAGCATCATGGCTGCGTAGAAGAAGGGTCCAGCTACTGAACTGGCCAGCCTGCAGTCCAGCTCTTTCACCCATGGAAAACATTTGGCGCATCATAAAACGGAAGATACAACAAAAAAGACCTAAGACAGTTGAGCAACTAGAATCCTACATTAGACAAGAATGGGTTAACATTCCTATCCCTAAACTTGAGCAACTTGTCTCCTCAGTCCCCAGACATTTACAGACTGTTGTAAAGAGAAAAGGGGATGTCTCACAGTGGTAAACATGGCCTTGTCCCAACTTTTTTGAGATGTGTTGCTGTCATGAAATTTAAAATCACCTAATTTTTCTCTTTAAATGATACATTTTCTCAGTTTAAACATTTGATATGTCATCTATGTTCTATTCTGAATAAAATATGGAATTTTGAAACTTCCACATCATTGCATTCCATTTTTATTTACAATTTGTACTTTGTCCCAACTTTTTTGGAATCGGGGTTGTAAATTACATGCTATGATCTCCACAATCACAAGATCTCAACCTAACTGAACATCTGTTGGAGAGTTTGGATAACAATTGTGAGAATATCTTTTGGAAGAATGGTGTTCAATCCCTCCAGTACAGGTTCAGAAGCTCCTCTTCTTGTGGCTTGTGGTGGTCCAAAACATTAAAACACTTTATGCTACTTTTTCCTTGAATACATTATCAAATAGTTAATGATACAGCTCTCAGGGCCAATAGAAACAGATGGGATTGTCTTTTACCTCTTACTAACTTCAGTAGCAGTATTATTTGAAGTCACCCTAAACATTATTTAATATCTTTTGTATGATTAGGGCAGTTTAGGGAATTGATTTGAGTAACCAGAAAGTGTAAAAACATTTTTGCAGCCATTTTGTCCCATTCTTTTCAGCCTCATTACATTATCTGCCAAAAGATCCAGAGATGTGGCAAAAAAAAAAATTGTCACAACATTTTAATTTAAAAAATAATAATTTACATTTGAATTTATAGCATTTAGCAGACACGTTTATCCAGAGTTCCAGAAGAACTAAACTGTAAAATTTAATTAAATAATCTACAGGGGTGGAAAATACTTGAGTAGCTGTTCTTCATTACTCTAAGTCTTCCATCCATTATCCGTAACTGCTTGTCCTGCACAAGGTCGCGGGCAAGCTGGAGCCTAGCCCAGCTGACTATGGTTGAGAGGCAGGGTACACCCTGGACAAGTTGCCAGGTCATTGCCGGGCTGACACATAGAGACAAACAACCATTCACACCTACGGTCAATTTAGAGCCACCAATTAGCCTAACCTTTGAACTGTGGGGAAACCAGAGCACCCGGAGAAAACCCACGCAGACATGGGGAGAACATGCAAACTCCACACAGAAAGGCTCCCGTTGGCCGCTGGGCTTGAACCCAGAACCTTCTTGCTGTGAGGCGACAGTGCTAACCACTATACCGCTGTGCTGCCATGCTTAAGTCTTAATTTGGCCTATTTATACTTTACTTGACTGTTATTGAAATGGAATACTTGTATTCGTACTTACTTATATTTCAAAAATAACAATAAAAAATACTTTTTAAGAAGAAGAAAGAAACCTTTATTTATCACATGCACACTTCAAGCACAGTGAGATTCATCCTCTGCATTTAACCCATCTGAAGCAGTGAACACACACACACAGAGCAGTGGGCAGCCCTACTACAGCGCCCAGGGAGTAGTCAGGGGTTAGGTGCCTTGCTCAAGGGCATTTCAGCCCAAGGCCACCCCGTGTTAACCTAACTGCATGTCTTTGAACTGTGGGGGAAACTTGAGCACCCGGAGGAAACCCACACAGACACGGGGAGAACATGCAAACTCCACACAGAAAGGCCCCCACCAGCCGCTGGGCTCGAACCCAGAACATTCTTGCTGTGAGGCGACAATGCTAACCACTACACCACCATGCCATCCATTTTTATTTAGACCTTCAGTGTACACTTTGCAAAACTTGAAGGTATCTTTTCTCATCTAGCCAATGAATATGCAATACAGTATGTCAGTTTAAACACTCCAATTAAGTACATCATTGTAACGAAAACTACCAACGATAATGCTGATTCATCATCTGCTGTGACAGTCTCATGCTATATAATGTAATTAGCACTATCCGTGCGCATTTTGAAGATGGATAAGCCACTGGACTGGATGGTGGAACTGGAGGATGTGTCCCCAGCCCTACCTCTGTAAATGTTTCAGTATACTGTAGTAAGAGAGGGCTTATCTTTTTCATCTAATATGAAAACACTTATTGAGGTATTGGAAGTTAATTTGCTAACATTAGCTGGCTATATTTAACAAAGCTAATCTGTTTTCTTTGCTAAGGCCAGGTTACACTAAGATTGATTCTAGTGGCTAACTTTACTGGCTAGAAAGCAAGTCAAGTTCTAGCTAATGGTAAATGTTGCTTATTTACAGGATATTTTAATTCTGTTTAATTAGTGAGTGTAGCAAGTGTTCTAGGTGGGTGGAGCACAGAAACACGGCAGGCCAGAACTGAGTTCTCAAAAAACTCATTTATTGTAGCTTTTCAGCTTTTAACTACACACATGCACGCACACAAGTATCCAGGTTGGGAGTAGCTCCCTTCCTCCGCTCTCCCTCTCCTCTTATAGGGTGCGGTCACTGGGGAAGACACACAAACACAGGCTAATTCCCATCAGGTGCAGTGATTCCGCCACTTACCTTCCCTGACTCCGCCCTCCATTCACAGACCGACGCTTGACCACGCCCCCGCTGCCACAGTGAGCAAACTTCTTCTTCTTCTTTTGGCTGCTCCCAATTAGGGGTCACCACAGCAGATCTTTCGTCTCCATTGCTCCCTGTCTTCCGCATCCTTCTCTACTACACCTGCCACTTTCATGTTCTCTCTCACCACATCCATGTATCTCCTCTTTGGCCTTCCTCATTTTCGTGTGCATGGCAGCTCCATCCTCAACATTCTCTTTCCAACATGCTCTGCATCTCTTCTTAGGATGTGCCCATACCATCTCAGTCTCATCTCTCTTAGCTTAATTCCCAAGCTCTCCACATGTGCTGTCCCTCTGATGTGCTCATTCCTTATCCTGTCCAACCTCCCATTGCAAACCTTAACATCCTCAACTCCGCCACCTCTAACTTTGCCTCCTGTCTCTTCGTTAAGGGTACAGTCTCCAATCCATACATCACAGCTGGTCTCACTACTGTCTTATACATCTTACCTTTCACTTTTGCTGGGACTTTCCTATCACAAATGACTCCCCAAATCCTTCTCCAACTGCTCCACCCTGCCTGCACTCTCTTTCTCACCTCACTATCGCAGCCCCCATTTTCCTGCACAGTTGACCCCAGGTACTTGAATTCACCAACTTTCTTTATGTCTACTCCTTGTCTCTTCACTACATTCTCATCCCCATTCTCATTGATGCACATGTATTCTGTTTTGCTACTGCTCACCTTCATTCCTCTTCGTTCCAATGCATACCTCCATCTCTCCAAACCCAGCTCAACCTCCTTTCTACTTTCACCACATATCACAATATCATCCGTAAACATCATGCTCCATGGTGACTCTTGCCTCACTTCATCCATCAAGCTATCCATCACTATGGCAAACAAGAAAGGACTCAAAGTAGATCCTTGATGAAGTCCCACCTTCACCTTGAACCGTTCAGTCGTTCCAACTGCACACCTCACTGCTGTTTCACTGTTCTCATACATGTTTTGCACCACTCTAATATACTTCTCATTCACTCCACACTTTCTCATACAATACCATAATTACTGACCAAACTATGTAGCACTATTCATGCATATGATCAGCAAACATATACAGATTGTATGTTGTTTTCAGCCAAAACAATGCAGTTGCTTATAACAATTTAGATAAATAATAAAAGTGACATTTTCACATAAAAATATATCGACTTATTTTCATCAGTACTTTTTAATAATTGAGTACATTTATAGGCTGCAAACTATTTACTTTTGAGTACACTTCTGGTTGGATACTTTCACTTTTAATTGAGTAAGATTTCAACACATTAGCTATACTTTCACTTCAGTATGATTTCTTGGTACTTTTCCCACCCTGTATTTTCCCTTTTTCCATCTATATTTAAGATAATATATGCTGTAATTTGTAGTATGACCTGCAGATGGAGACATTGGGCCAGAATTGATATTAGTGTGTTCACCAGCGCCCCAGTGGACAAGTAGCATGTTCTCAGAAAAGGAAGCTCAGATGGCTTAAATGGTGTGATGTCTTACAACTTCATCATGATGAGGAACTCAGTGTGGCACAGACGGCCTAACAGCTTCGCTCTGGTACTGCCAAGGTCCTACATTCCTTTGTATTTTATTGGGAATTTACTGCATACTGAGATGTAGGTCAAGCACTGCCACTCTTCCCACTTCCACATAAACACACCTATACACTCAGAAAACACACACCCGCATGCATGCATGTATGGACGCACACATCCCACACTATCTTCTTCAGACCATTCACACATCTTGGTGCAACTCTGTTGACTGTGAAACAGCGCAGATGGACCTTACACAAGCTACAATCTCACATAAAGTTTCCAAGAAACAACAAGTGGTGGTGGAAAGATCATTTCACTCAGGTTTTATTGTGAATGTTGCACCACAAGCAAATTTTTTTTAATATATCCATCCATGTCGCATATCCACTGAGGGTTGCAGGTGAAGATAGAACCAATCCCAGATGAATTCAGGCAAGAGGCAGGGTACACCATGGACAGTTTGCCAGTCTATTGTGGGGCTGGGACAGAGACAAACAATCATTAACACTCAAACCATCAACGCTCACATTCACACCTATGGGTAATTTAGAGGAGCCAGTTGACCTGATCTGCATGTCTTTGGACTGTGGGAGGAAACCGAAGCACCCAGAGGAAACCTATGTGGAGAACATATAAACTCTGCACAGAAAGGCCCCAGATGGTCATGGGATTTGAACATTCTTGCTGTGAGGTGACAGTGCTAACTACTGCACCACCGTGCCACATTTTAATATATATTTTATATCTACTGTATAACTTACATAAGTCAACAATATTTAAAAAGGAATAGACTATAATTAATATAAATTCAATATTTTTATATGTTTGTTCTATTTAGCATTATATTTATGGGCTTTCCTCCCTCAAAATGTTGTCTTTTCAATGTGCCAATTTATTTCTTCTCAACTTTCTAAGAAGCCATGTGCACATAATCTCAGATTGTTTCATAAAAGACATTTAAAGCCAGATAATAAAAATAGTTTTTTTTAATATCTTATTTAGACACTGACATGTAATCCATAAAACTTTTCAAATTAGTAATAGTTTAGTAATAAATGTGAAGTGTTTTTAATGTATGATCACAAAGTTCATACTTAATACTGTTATGTGAACGTGTGATCATTGAAAGTAAATACACAAAGAAAATATTAAAGCCTTTTACTGACAAGTATATGCACAATTAATCATCTTTTTGTATATTTATAGGGTCAAATTCCATTCTGCTATGAATTAAGGAAAAAGAAAATGCTGTATGTGTGGTGCCCTTCCTTAATACAGTGGCATGCAAAAGTTTGGGCACCCTTACTGAAAATGTCTGTTACTGTGAATAGTTAAGTGAGCAGAAGATGAACTGATCACCAAAAGGCATAAAGGTAAAGATGACACATTTCTTTTCAGTGTTTTCTGCAAGATTTGTGTATTATTTTTGTTTTGTACAATTGGAGAGTGAAAAAAGAAAAGGAACACCATGCGAAAGTTTGGGCACCCCAATACATTTGAGTTCTCAGGTAACTTTTACCAAGGTTCCAGACCTTAATTAGCTTATTGAGCTGTGGCTTGTTCAAATTCTTCGTTAGGAAAGGTCAGATGATGCAGATTTCAAAGCTGTATAAATTTTCTGACTCCTCAAACTTGTCCCTAAATTCAACAGCCATGGGCTCCTCTAAGCAACTCCCTCGCATTCTGAATAATAAAATAATTGATGCTCACAAAGCAGGAGAAGGCTACAAGAACGTAGCAAAGTGTTTTCAGGTAGCTGTTTCCTCAGATTGTAATGTTATTAAGAAATGGCAGTTAACAGAAACAGTGGAGATCAAGGTGAGGTCTGGAAGATGAAGAAAACTTTCTGAAAGAACTGCTCGTTGGATTGCTAGAAAGGCAAATAAAAACCCATTTGACTGCAAAAGACCTTCAGAAAGATTTAGCAGACCCTGGAGTGGTGGTGCACTGTTCTACTAGTGACACCTGTACAAATATGACCTTCATGGAAGAGTCATCAGAAGAAAACCGTTCCTGCGTCCTGTCCACAAAATTCAGCGTCTAAAGTTTGCAAATGAACATCTAAATAAGCCTGATGCATTTTGGAAACAAGTCCTGTGGACTGATGAAATCAAAATAGAACTTTTTGGCCACAATGTGCAAAGGTATGTTTGGAGAAAAAAGGGTGCCAAATTCCAGGAAAAGAACACCTCTCCAACTCTGAAGCATGGGTGTGGATCGATCATGCTTTGGGGTTGTGTTGCAGCCAGTGGCACAGGGCACATTTCATTGGTCGAGGGAAGCATGGATTCGAATAAATACCAGCAAATTCTGGAAGCAAACATCACACCATCTGTAAAAAAGCTGAAGTTAAAAAGAGGACGGGTCCTACAATAAGACGATGATCCAAAACACACCTCAAAATCTACAATGGAATACCTCAAGAGGCACAAGCTGAAGGTTTTGCCCTGGCCCTCAGTCTCCTGACCTAAACATCATTGAAAATCTGTGGATAGATCTCAGAAGAGCAGTGCATGCAAGACAGCCCAAGAAACTTGTAGAACTGGAAGCCTTTTGCAAGGACGAGTGTGTGAAAATCCCCCAGGTAAGAACTGAAAGATTATTAGCTGGCTACAAAAAGTGTTTACAAGCTGTGATACTTGCCAAAGGGGGTGTTACTAGGTACTAACCATGCAGGGTGCCCAAACTTTTGCTCCGGGCCTTTTTCCTTTTTTGTCATTTTGAAAATGTAAAAGATGAAAATAAAAAATAGTTTTTGCTTAAAATATAAAGAGAATGAGTCATCTTTAACTTTATGCCTTTTGGAGATCATTTCATCTTCAACTTGCTTAACTGTTCACAGTGACAGCAATTTTGACCAGGGGTGCCCAAACTTTTGCATACCACTGTAGATACATAATCTCATTGAAAGGCGGGGTACACCCTGGACAAGTCATCAGATTATTGCAGGGCTGACACATAGATACAAACAACCATTCACACTCACATTCACACCTACGGAGCCACCAATTAGCCTAACCTGCATGTCTTTGGACTGTGGGGGAAACCGGAGCACCCGGAGGAAACCCATGCAGACACGGGGAGAACATGCAAACTCCACACAGAAAGGCCCTCGTCGGCCACTGGGCTTGAACCCAGGACCTTCTTGCTGTGAGGCGACAGTGCTAACCACTACACCACCGTGCCGCCCTTTTATTATTATTATAATTATTTTAAAAAATTTAGGGGCGGCACTGTGGTGTAGTGGTTAGCGCTGTCGCCTCACAGCAAGAAGGTCTGGGTTCAAGCCCCGTAGCCGGCGAGGGCCTTTCTGTGCGGAGTTTGCATGTTCTCCCCGTGTCCGTGTGGGTGTCCTCCGGGTTCTTTGGTTTCCCCCACAGTCCAAAGACATGCAGGTTAGGTTAACTGGTGACTCTAACTTGACCGTAGGTGTGAATGTGAATGGTTGTCTGTGTCTATGTGTCAGCCCTGTGATGACCTGGCGACTTGTCCAGGGTGTACCCCGCCTTTTGCCCATAGTCAGCTGGGATAGGCTCCAGCTTGCCTGTGACCCTGTAGAACAGGATAAAGCAGCTAGAGATAATGAGATGAGATGAAAGTATTTTAGATGGTAAGATGGTATACTTACATATATAATATTGGGCTCATCTGGAGCTCACTAGTTCGAATCCTGACGATGCCACAGCCATCCATGGCCAGGAGCTCAAGAGAGTAAACTTGGCCTGTGCTTAGAGAGGGGTGGCATACTCTCTCCCCCTGTCAACTTCAGTAACACTAGCCAATGATGGGCATCTCTGAGATCACATATATGGAAGTGAGGGGATAATGTTTTCCCCTGAGTGTTTTACACTGCCCCCCTAACATTGCATAAGCAGCAGTTCAAAAAGAAGCAGTCAGCTGGCGTCATGTGCCTTGGAGGAAGCCTTAGTAGCTGTCGTATGATAGGGGAGACCTGTCTGGTGGGTGAGAATTATCAAAATTGGGGAGAAAATTGGGGGGGGGGGGGGGACACTATTATTTATTTGTTATATATATTTCAATGTACTTTAGTAATAAGTATCAAGCTTTGGGAAAAAAATAACTAAATGTTATATACAGTATACAGTAGCTCATTCACATTAATGCTCCTTCTTGATAGTACGGCCATTTTTAAATGCATCTGGTCAGTAAAGCTGATCTCCCATTGTAACTCTTGCTCACTTGCATTGTATAACTCACTGTATTGTGTGATCGATAAAGTGGCCTGGACCTCCCGTACAGTTAAAGTGTAAGGCTGACCATGGCAGTTCCTCTGGGGCAAATGCAGACTCAGCGGCTCTTTGAACTGAGCTGATGGACAGATGAGCCAGACCAACTGTCCACAACGTCATGGAGTCAGTTTACAGAAGCCTGATAGTTTCCCTCAGGAGACAAGAACAAATGGACCATAGAACATGGTTCCTTTAGCTCATGATACAGGATATGTTCATATTAACCTCACACATGCACATGCATGGACACACAGCAGTGCCTAAGTTCACATATTGTGGATATCAAAAGTCTACAGATAGACTTCTACTGATTAAAAAATAAATAAATAAACCATGTCGAGGCCAATCCTTTTTAAACCTTTATTAATAACTGCAGCATATATACTAAAAGGAAACATACTACTTTTGTAAGCCCTAAAAAAATAAAAGAACTCTTCAAAGACTTGCTTACATAAGTGTGTACTCTTCATGGTGTCATATCTGTGCTCAGATTGAAGCACACAAAGGGCAAATTGTGTAAAAAGGAAAATTGCTCAATGAAATTAATTGTGATTAGACCGAAATAAAAAAAAAAATCTGCTGTCCTTGTGACTTTTATATAAAGTTTCTTGGTTGGACTTGCGTGATCCAAGACGACCTTCCAAATTAAAGTCTAATTATTATTTTTCTTGATTCCAGTTGTTAGACTAGCAAAATCTGAAACTTCAGTGAGTCTCCGCAGATTTTGGATAATATACACACCCAGAGAGTTGCAAAAACTACTGGAATAAAAGGTTTTTTTTATGTGTAGATGTATTCAAATAACTAACACACATACTCCAAAACAAATGCATCCACACACACTGAACAGCAACAGCTGATTCTGTTCTCTCCTCTGAAAGCTTCTTTGTTTGGACCTAGGTCCAGTTGCTCGATGTTTTTTGTAGCATTTTGCCACTCCAGCTGCCCAAAGCGTAAGTATGCCGTACATGTTGGGTAGTTTGGACATATGTTCCGGTAGTGTTACAGCAGCCTTTTGGCAACTGGCCTGCTTCCATTAGCTTCACACTACACTGCTGTCAGTCTCCAAGCTCTGTCACCTCGCTGTTCACACAATGATCCATTCATCCCCATTGCTGTTCCTAAACTGTATCCATGTAGAAGCTTCAGAACAGGACAGTGAGCTACAGCTTGTGTTACTGAGGTTATTAAGGACTCCTTAAAAGAAACTGTACAGTAAGAGTGTTCCCTTTGGCATGAGAAAAAGATTATATATATACAATACAAACTGTCAATTGTCAGCATTTTATTGAAACAATATGCATAAAGTGTGTGTGTGTGTGTGTGTGTGTGTGTGTGTGTGTGTGTGTTTTCCCAGTTCTTGTCTCATCCCAGCTGACAGTAACATCAGGCAGAAGGAGCACTAGAAGCTCGAGAAGTACAGGGACTGAAAGAACAACTGGAACAGATGTGGAAGTTAAAGCCCAAAGTGGTCCCAGTGGTGATAGGACCATTAGGGGCTGTGATCCCCAAACTGGGAGAGTGGCTCCAGCAGATTCCAGGTATAACATTTAAAGTTTCTGTCCAGAAAAGTGCAGTCCTAGGAACAGCTAAAATACCACCAGAACCCACAAACTCCCAGGCCTCTGTTTGAGGACCCGAGCTTGAGGAAGACACACCGCCACCACCACTACCAGGGGGGTGGGAGAGAAGTTTTAGGTTTTTGTTTATATATGATAAGAGGATTTACACTTTATTTTATCTTGTCTTGCCTTAAAAATATTTTTTGGTTATAACATACTTTGACACCACTTTGACACCTCAACTTTTAAAAACCATAAATGTATTTCACCAAAACATGGACATGTTTTTATTTACTCTTTAATCTTCCCTTGCCTTTCTTCCCATAAAGACCACATAAAAGAGTTAGTGTAACAAAGGCTGCGGTTCAAAAAAAAAGAAAAAAAAAAGAAAACCCTCAGCCAATCTAAAGATGCAAAGACACAAGAAACTTTTATTTCACTTTAGTTTGCAGAACTATATACAGCAGAAAATGTCTAAATTTCACCATATGAGGGGTATTCCCAGGCCATCATGCATATGTGTGAGTTTTTACATAATTTCTTAAAGGAACCTAAGGTCCTAAGTAGATTAAACTTCTAATTTACTTACTTACTTACTATGTCGAGCTAGGTCGGCTAACTTCTAATTTGAATAATTTTAATAAACTCGAACTGTTAAACCTCCAAAGTAAGTTTAGTATAGGTATCCCAAAATAAATTCTATGTCTTAACGGAAGCAAAGAAGTTCTGGTGTCTTTACAATAATAAACTTTCAAACTTCAGACAGAACTTATGGAGTCCCATTTTTGGATCAAAATAATTTGAGTCATGTAATGTGAGCCCATCATTCAAGAAAATAAATGTATGTCCCTCACCTCTCCCCATCTTATTGATATGTAAAGCTCTTCTTCAATTATGCAGCTCATCAGACCAATGTTGTTGAATTTGCAAGTGACTGCATTGGCTCAAGCAATTGATTATTCAGACGTGCCTCACTGTAGGAGGTGTCGCAGTGCAATTACGATAGCACTTTACAGCTTTCTAAATGAACAGAAGGTGTCTCTTTCCCATCTTACCTCCACCCCCTTTTCCTGTTCACAGTGAATAATGCTTAGGTCATGTAGAGACAGTAATGGATGAGCAGTTTGTTCGTTTTACACACAAATTGTGTGTGTGTGTGTGTGTGTGTGTGTGTGTGTGTGTGTGTGTGCATTTGAAAAAAAAAAAAGTTGTCAAGATGGGGTTTAGGATGAGCAGAAGGGCCAGATCTCCCCAGAGGGCTCATGCCACTCGATCACTGTGGTCAGGAAAAGAAGCTGATGGTGTGTGTTGAGCATCATGCTGACTCAACACTTGTAACCACTTCTTTCCCTCTCCCTTTCCTTCCTTCTCTTTTGACTCATAATATTGAAGGAACTGTCAGAGCAGGAGAAATGCTCACATTCCAATCAGATACAATCAGGTTTGCCAGCACTCCTGTCTCACTGGATGTAAAACACACACTGCTACGCACCCAACACAAAACACCACATACAGTTAGGTCCATATATATTTGGACACTGACACAATTTTTTTTTTTTTACCTGTTTACTGAAACATATTCAGGTTATAGTTATATAATGGACATGGACATAAAGTCCAGACTTTCAGCTTTCATTTGAGGTTATCCACATTAAAATTGGATGAAGGGTTTAGGAGTTTCAGCTCCTTAACATGTGCCACCCTGTTTTTAAAGGGACCAAAAGTAATTGGACAATTGACTCAAAGGCTATTTCATGGGCAGGTGTGGGAAATTCCTTCGTTATGTCATTCTCAATTAAGCAGATAAAAGCCCTGGAGTTGATTTGAGGTGTGGTGCTTGCATTTGGAAGATTTTGCTGTGAAGAAAACATGCGGTCAAAGGAGCTCTCCATGCAGGTGAAACAAGCCATCCTTAAGCTGCGAAAACAGAAAAAAACCCATCCGAGAAACTGCTACAATATTAGGAGTGGCAAAATCTACAGTTTGGTACATCCTGAGAAAGAAAGAAAGCACTGGTGAACTCATCAATGCAAAAAGACCTGGACGCCCACAGACGACAACAGTAGTGGATGATCGCAGAATAATTTTCATGGTGAAGAGAAACCCCTTCACAACAGCCAACCAAGTGAACAACACTCTCCAGGAGGTAGGTGTATCAATATCCAAATCTACCATAAAGAGAAGACTGCATGAAAGTAAATACAGAGGGCTCACTGCACGGTGCAAGCCACTCATAAGCCTCAAGAATAAAAAAGCAAGATTGGACTTTGCTAAAAAACATCTAAAAAAGCCAGCACAGTTCTGGAAGAACATTCTTTGGACAGATGAAACCAAGATCAACCTCTACCAGAATGATGGAAAGAAAAAAGTATGGCGAAGGCGTGGTACAGCTCATGATCCAAAGCATACCACATCATCTGTAAAACACGGCGGAGGCAGTGTGATGGCTTGGACATGCATGGCTGCCAGTGGCACTGGGTCACTAGTGTTTATTGATGATGTGACACAGGACAGAAGCAGCCGGATGAATTCTGAGGTATTCAGAGACATACTGTATGCTCAAATCCAGCCAAACTGATTGGTCGGCATTTCATAATACAGATGGACAATGACCCAAAACATAAAGCCAAAGCAACCCAGGAGTTTATTAAAGCAAAGAAGTGGAATATTCTTGAATGGGCAAGTCAGTCACCTGATCTCAACCCAATTGAGCATGCATTTCACTTGTTAAAGACTAAACTTCAGACAGAAAGGCCCACAAACAAACAGCAACTGAAAACCGCTTCAGTAAAGGCCTGGCAGAGCATTAAAAAGGAGGAAACACAGAGTCTGGTGATGTTCATGAGTTCAAGACTTCAGGCAGTCATTGCCAACAAAAGGTTTTCGACCAAGTATTAGAAATGAACATTTTATTTACAATTATTTAATTTGCCCAATTACTTTTGAGCCCCTGAAATGAAGGGATTGTGTTTAAAAAATGCTTTAGTTCCTCACATTTTTATGCAATCATTTTGTTCAACCCACTGAATTAAAGCTGAAAGTCTGAACTTCAACTGCATCTGAATTGTTTTGTTCACAATTCATTGTGGTAATGTACAGAACCAAAATTAGAAAAATGTTGCTTCTGTCCAAATATTTATGGACCTAACTGTATATATACAAAATACACACAGAAGCAGTAGGTGTGTCCTTAAAGTAATGATGGATGTCATTTCTGTATACTTAGTTGAGCGGTTTCTTGACATAATATGGATTACTACAGTTGTGGAATAGGACTTTCGGTTGAAAGGCCGAAACACCCCTTGATTCAAAGGAACACTACTGATGATGTGTCCTAAATTAACTGAGATACAACCCCCATGCCACTTTTAACATCAAGACACCTCATGTGACTCAACATCTAATGGCACAATGGACAGTAATACCATCTCGTCCTGTGTTTTATGAATCTGAATATCTGGAAGCATCCAGTGACTGCTGAGAAAGGTCAGCTGACAACATGGGAAAGACTGTGTGACAGCATGGAGAGACTGCTAACTGGAGGGAATAGACCCCACTGGGGCTGTCATGAGCCAGCTACCCATGGCGGCAGGCTCTGATGATCTTACAGTCGTTGGAGCCACCCGCCAAATGCTACGGAAAGTCAACAAGAAAACACACCCCTGGAGCCTGCGAGAGCGGAGGTGCAAGATGGCTCAATGATTGATAATACGGCTATAGACCCAGGAATGGAGAAGACCACGAGTAAGAATAAGCCACATGAGGCGACCACAGCAGCAGCAGGACACACACTCCAAGGTTGCACCTGTGGATAGATGAAGGTAACATCATACAGGGGGCTGAGAACCCACCAAGGAAGGAAAGGGTGCTTGAGAGTGAAGAGACAAGGGCCTTGCATTGACCTGTACTTCTTAAGGAGTAATCAGGCAAGTCAGTCAAGTGAACCACAGCGACTGGACAAAAACCACAGTTCGCAGAGCATCAGCACCCCAGTCACTGAGGAGGGGATAAGCATAGAAATGCTGGTGGAGGAGCCCACCCAACTACAGAGACCTCCCATGGAGCGAAAGATCAAAGGGCACAAACCAAGAGTGACGTGGCCTAAAGCTGCGGAAAAAAGAGAGTGGGAAACAGTCAATCACGATCTGGCTAACATCTTAAAACAACAAGTGGGTACAGTGGAGAAAAAACTAGAAAATATTGGTGATATCATCTACCAGTATGGAGAAGAGCGGTTTGGGGTGAAGGAAAGGAGAAGCCATAAAGAAATACCTGCACCAGTTAAATCTAGGAGGCAACAAGAGATCGATAGGCTGGTCAGAGAGAGGCGACAACTGAGAAAGCAGTGGAGGAAGGCTTCTGACACAGCTAGGGATGGTCTTGCTCTACTCCAAGACGACATTAAATCCCAACTGGCAGCCTTGCGAAGAGCAGAGAACTTGAGGAAACATCGCAAGAGGAAGGAACACATAAGAACGCGTTTCTATAAGGACCCCTTCAAGTTTGTTAAAGATCTGTTCACTAAGGAAAAAAGTGGAACCCTGAAAATTACAAAACAAGAATTGGAAAAACATCTGGAAACGGTCCACCACTACGCTAAAAGGCATGAGCAGCTAGTTATCCCACATGATATCCCACCTACTCAGGCTCCTGAGTTCCACCTGGAGACTGGCCCTCCAAAGTGGAAGGAAGTGGAGAGTATAGTCCGGCGGACAAGATCAGCATCAGCCCCGGGGCCGAACGGAGTGCCATATAAGTTCTATAAGAACGCCCCGGATGTTCTCCGCTATCTTTGGGAACTGATGAGAATAGTGTGGCAGAAAGGGATAATCCCTAAGGCTTGGTGAAGAGCTGGAGGCGTATTTATCCCCAAAGAGAAGGATGCAGCAGACATCAACCAATTCCGTCCTATCTGCCTTCTCAATGTGGAAGGGAAAATCTTTTTCAGCGTCATTGCACAAAGGCTTTCTACCTACCTGGAGAAGAACAAACACGTTGACACATCCATACAAGAGGTGGGCATGCCAGTGTCGTCTGGTTGTTTGGAGCATACTAGTATGATCTGGCACCAGATCCAAGAGGCGAAGAAAGAAAAGAGAGACCTACATGTCACCTTTCTTGATCTGGCCAATGCCTTTGGTTCAGTTCCCCACAATCTACTCTGGGAATCCTTCAAGTTCTTCCATGTCCCACCATCCATCACCACCTTAGTAAAAGCCTATTTTGAAGACCTACAATTGTGCTTCTTCATGGCTGATTTTACAACTTCCTGGCAACGTGTAGAGATAGGAATCATGGCAGGCTGTACAGTCTCACCACTGGCCTTCATAATGGCCATGGAGATCATCATCAGGGCTTCAAGGTGGGTGGTGGTGGGGGAACGAATGAAAAGTGGGATCCGCCTACCGCCTATCCGAGCATTTATGGATGACATGACCACTCTGACCACCACTGCAGCATGTACCAGGTGGCTACTTGGAAAGCTGCAGGAGAACATCAAGTGGGCCCGGATGAAATTCAAACCGAACAAATCCCGGAGTATCTCTGTTGTCAAGGGAGAGCTGAAAAATGTGAGGTTTTGCATTGACAAAGACCCCATACCAACAGTGTCCAAACAACCCATTAAGAGCTTGGGCATATGGTACAATGCAAGCCTCAAGGACAAAGACCAGGTGAAGCAGATACGGCAGGACATTATTAACAGCTTACAAAACATCAACAAGACCCTACTGCCAGGGAAGCTCAAGCTCTGGTGCCTGCAATTCGGACTTCTCCCTCAGATAATGTGGCCATTAACAATCTACGAGATCCCAATAACAACTGTGGAAAAGATGGAGCGAATTGTCACCGCACATGTCAAAAAATGGCTTGGAGTTCCATGCTGTCTGACTAACATCAGTCTTTATGGCAAAGGAGTCCTTCAACTACCCATCACAAGCCTTGTCGAGGAGTACAAGTGCTCAAAGGTAAGGCTCCTGATGACTCTGAGGGACTCTAGAGACCAAACCATCAGTAAGGCTGCACCACCACTGATAACTGGACGGAAATGGACACCTTCCGATGCGGTGCAGCATGCCATATCAGCCCTGAGGCATACTGACATGGTGGGGCATGTCCAGATGGGAAGAGGAGGCTTTGGGCTTGCGCCAAGTAAGCCTTCTTGGCGCAAGGCCTCCTCCTCAGAGAGGAGGAAAATGGTGGTGGAAGAGGTGCACCACCAGGAGGAGGCTGGAAGAAATGCAAAGGCTGTGTCTCTTGCCAAACAGGGACAATGGATGAGGTGGGAAGGACTGGAGAGGAGAGAACTTAGCTGGAGGCAACTCTGGGAAATGGAGGCAAGTACCATAAGCTTCATTATCAGAGCTATATACGATGTGCTACCATCTCCAAAAAACCTTCAAGACTGGTATGGGGAGGATCCAACCTGTGCCCTCTGTCCAATCCCAGCGACTCTCAGGCACATTTTGACTGGTTGTAAGACCAGCCTCACGCAGGGACGCTACACCTGGAGGCATAACCAAGTCCTCAAAAGTTTGGCAGCGGCTCTGGAGACAAAAAGAAACACCATCAACTCCTCACCCAGGACAGCATTCAACTCTATCCAAGCTCCAATTTTTATTCGAGAGGGGCAACGAAAGTCCAAACATCCCCCAACCGAGCCAGAAGTTGGAAAGCTAGCCTTGGCTCAGGATTGGAAGATGATAGTTGACATTGGCCAGCAACTCGTCTTCCCACCTGAGATAGCAGCTACTACACTTAGACCAGACCTGGTACTTTGGGCTCCCTCACTCAAAGCTGTCAACATTATAGAGCTTACAGTCCCATGGGAGGGTTCAACAGAAGAGGCCTATGAACGCAAGAAGCTGTGCTATACAGAGCTGGCTGCAGACGCACGACAACGAGGGTGGAATGCGCAAGTCTACCCAGTGGAGGTAGGATGCCGAGGTTTTGTGGCCGCTTCTACCATCAGGCTGTTTAAAAGACCTTGGTATCCAAGGATGGGCGCTGCAACAGACAATTAAATCTGTCTCTGAAGCAGCGGAAAGAAGCAGCCAATGGATCTGGGCAAAGAGGAAAGATCCTTGCTGGGCTCAAAGAACATCTGGACCCACCCACTAGCTCCCCATACACCCCCAATACCCTCTCTCCCACCCAGGAGGTGAGGGAGCAAGGTATGTGGTCAGCTCCAAGCCTGACTCAGGGGAGTGGACACCCCTGTTGTGCATAGTCCCGTGGACTTGTGATTGGGCATGGGACACAAGCTCAGGTTTGATCACCCTGTAGCTGGCCACCTTTGATGAAGGTGTCTAGTGTTGAAAGGCCGAAACACCCCTTGATTCAAAGGAACACTACTGATGATGTGTCCTAAATTGACTGAGATACAACCCCCACGCCACTTTTAACATCAAGGCACCTCATGTGACTCAACATCTAATGGCACAATGGACAGTAATACCATCTCGTCCTGTGTTTTATGAATCTATGCGCCACACCATACTTCATCCACAATGAGATTACTGATGTCTAGAAAAAGAACTGAGGAGACAATTATTTAGCATTTTTAGAAGGAGTCTCCAGTGTCAGCACTTTGTAACAGTCCATGAACCTTTAACCTTAGGTTTTTGCTTTTTATCCCCTTCATTAACTTCAAGGGGCGGCAAGGGGTGGTGTAGTGGTCAGCGCTGTCGCCTCACAGCAAGAAGGTCCAGGTTTGAGCCCCGTGGCCGGCGAGGGCTTTTCTGTGAGGAGTTTGCATGTTCTCCCCATGTCCACGTGGGTTTGCTCCGGTTTCCCCCACAATCCAAAGACATGCAGGTTAGGTTAACTGGTGACTCTAAATTGACCATAGGTGTGAATGTGAGTGTGAATGGTTGTCTGTGTCTATGTGTCAGCCCTCTGATGACCTGGCGACTTGTCCAGGGTGTACCCCGCCTTTCACCCGTAGTCAGCTGGGATAGGCTCCAGCTTGTCTGCAACCCTGTAGAACAGGATAAAGCGGCTACAGATAATGAGATGAGATGAGATTAACTTCAAGACAGAGAAAAAAGAGAGGCTAGTGAGGGAACGACCATTTATAGCTGTTATAAATGTAAGTGATAACAGTAACTAACTTTCACAGATGTTCCATAACCATAAACATAAGTCATAAGTCCTTTCCATGACAGAACCAGGTCTTTCCAGGCAGTCTCCCTTCCCAGTACTAACTAAACCCTTGAATCGCATTGGGCGGCACCGATTTCTGTTTCTATAGCCCTCGGCCTCTCGCCTATAGATGATTTGCAACCACATGATCAAAATGTGCAACATCATGAACGTCCGCCATGATGGTGGATATGCAAAGCAAGTAGGATGGCAGCCGCTGAAAGCGTGTCCATAAACAATGCTGAATTTTCTCAGTATTACCATGATTTGAATGGTCAAGCGAAGATTCGATACAAAGAGAAGATAGATACAGTGGTGCTTGAAAGTTTGTGAACCCTTTAGAATTTTCTATATTTCTGCATAAATATGACCTAAAACAACATCAGATTTTCACACAAGTCCTAAAAGTAAATAAAGAGAACCCAGTTAAACAAAGGAGACAAAAATATTATACTTGGTCATTTATTTATTGAGGAAAATGATCAAATATTACATATCTGTGAGTGCCAAAAGTATGTGAACTGAACCCACACAGTATTTGGTGTGACCCCCTTGTGCAGCAATAACTGCAACTAAACGTTTCTGGTAACCGTTGATCAGTCCTGCACACCGGCATGGAGGAATTTTAGCCCATTCCTCCATACAGAACAGCTTCAACTCTGGGATGTTGGTGGGTTTCCTCACATGAACTGCTCGCTTCAGGTCCTTCCACAACATTTTGATTGGATTAAGGTCAGGACTTTGGGTTGGCCATTCCAAAACATTAACTTGATTCTTCTTTAACCATTCTTTGGTAGAATGACTTGTGTGCTTAGGGTCGTTGTCTTGCTGCATGACCCACCTTCTCTTGAGATTCAGTTCACGGACAGATGTCCTGACATTTTCCTTAAGAATTCGCTGGTATAATTCAGAATTCATTGTTCCATCAACGATGGCAAGCCTTCCTGACCCAGATGCAGCAAAACAGGCCCAAACCATGATATTACCACCACCATGTTTCACAGATGGGATAAGGTTCTTATGCTGGAATGCAGTGTTTTCCTTTCTCCAAATATAACACTTCTTATTTAAACCAAAAAGTTCTATTTTGGTCTCATCCGTCCACAAAACATTTTTCCAATAGACTTCTGGCTTGTGCACGTGATCTTTAGCAAACTGCCGATGAGCAGCAATGTTCTTTTTGGAGAGCAGTGGCTTTCTCCTTGCAACCCTGCCATGCACACCATTGTTGTTCAGTGTTCTCCTGATGGTGGACTCATGAACATTAACATTAGCCAATGTGAGAGAGGCCTTCAGTTGCTTAAAAGTTACCCTGGGGTCCTTTGTGACCTTGCTGACTATTACACACCTTGCTCTTGGAGTGATCTTTGTTGATTGACCACTCCTGGAGAGGGTAACAATGGTCTTGAGTTTCCTCCATTTGTACACAATCTGTCTGACTGTGGATTGGTGGAGTCCAAACTCTTTAGAGATGGTTTTGTAACCTTTTCCAGCCTGATGAGCATCAACAAGGCTTTTTCTGAGGTCCTCAGAAATCTCCTTTGTTCGTGCCATGATACACTTCCACAAACGTGTTGTGAAGATCAGACTTTGATAGATCCCTGTTCTTTAAATAAAACAGGGTGCCCACTCACACCTGATTGTCATCCCATTGATTGAAAACAGCTGACTCTGATTTCAACTTCAAATTAACTGCTAATCCTAGAGGTTCACATACTTTTGCCACTCATCTCATCTCATTATCTCTAGCCACTTTATCCTGTTCTACAGGGTCACAGGCAAGCTGGAGCCTATCCCAGCTGACTACAGGTGAAAGGCGGGGTACACCCTGGACAAGTCGCCAGGTCATCAGAGGGCTGACACATAGACGCAGAGAACCATTCACACTCACATTCACACCTACGGTCAATTTAGAGTCACCAGTTAACCTAACCTGCATCTCTTTGGACTGGGGGGGAAACCGGAGCACCCGGAGGAAACCCACGTGGGCACGGGGAGAACATGCAAATTCCGCACAGAAAGGCCCTCGTCGGCCACGGGGCTCAAACACGGACCTTCTTGCTGTGAAGCGACAGTGCTATCCACTACACCATCGTGCCACCCCAGATATGTAATATTGGATCATTTTCCTCAATAAATAAATGACCAAGTATAATATTTTGGTCTCATTTGTTTAACTGGGTTCTCTTTCTCTACTTTTAGGACTTGTGTGAAAATCTGATGATGTTTTAGGACATATTTATGCAGAAATATAGAAAATTCTAAAGGGTTCACAAACTTTCAAGCACCACTGTATGTGTTTTTTACCCATATTATTTAAAAAAGTCGGATTTTTCTGAGTATAAGATGCTTCTACCGATTATCGAGTACCCAGATATCGCGTTCTATCTGGTTTGGCAGACTTCGTGGGTTGACAAATCTAAAATGACGGCTTATAAGTCCATGGAAGCCTATAGACCCCTTTCACATGACGTCACCGTGCCGCGAAATTTTGTTAGGCGCCATATTGGAAGACCAAGTACATGCACTCACAATATAAAACAAAGTACGAGCGAGAGTAAAGTGACACGATGGATGATAATTCTGGTTATGTGAGTACATTACCAGTTGCAGAAAGGGCACGGTATGTGGAGAAACTGGCTGTGATTGATGGGTTTGACCCATATGATAAGACTCGGGGCAAGGGAGAATGGAAACATAAGGAGGACCGGACACCAATTCTGCCATCTGTTTGCTACCCAGACATTGTAAACTATTTGTTGTTTACACCCAGTGCCTACACTCAGTGTTCGAACTATGCCGATATTTTCAGGGGGCCCCTTTTTTTCCCTTGGGGGTGTGTGTGCTTGCGCTTGTCTCAGAGCGCGGATCTCCAAACACATGAGAAGCCTATCTTACGCACATATCACGCGGACTCCACACCTCCACACACGCATCGCGTCTGAAGTCATAACTTATCAGGGGAAATTGTGTCCGCATTGGCATGTTCAAAAAACAACCTCGCGTCAACAATGATACCACACGCAAGGAAAAAAAAAAACAGTCAGGCTACTCAACAACCAACCTGGCAGCAGCGAGCAAGCCCCAAACCATCCTAAATTATTATTATTATTAAATTGTAGAAGTCTGGGAGGCTTGCTCCTCATACAGTTATCAACTTGGGGCCACTTTAGCATGTTTTAAATCTGAATTTCTTGCGTTTGCTTACCTCAAAGTGTCCGCAGATCATGCATAGACTTATCCATTATATCCACAGTTTTTTGCCAAGTCTCACACAGGTTTCTTTCAAGTCTACTGTTGGGCCAATAAATCATAAATAAAACAGCTCAGATTTGTTTGTTTAAGTCGTTTGCCACTCCACTTTATTCTCGTGGGTTCACATACCGCTGCCGTTATTATCCCCTTATCACGAGTTTGTTCCAAAATGGCGCAGGGTCTGTTTACTTCCGGTTTCGGGTGATGTCAGTGAAAGGGGTCTATAACTTCTTTGTCTCTGGATGGGTAAATACCTTATTAACTAAACCAGTCAACGATGACAAAGCAGTTGTACTTGCAAGGGTAAGCTAGGGCTTCTTTTGCATTTAGTTTACTTCTATGTGTAAACAACAGACGAAGTGTGAAATTTTGACAAATCTCTAGCTTTATGGCTCACAAATCACATTTCAATTCATTTCAGGTACAATTTTGCTGGCGCTCCTAGAAGCAAAATGGTAATGACCTCAATCATGGATAACCCCTCTCACCCCCTACATGAGGCTGTGGGGGCTTTAAGCAGCTCTTTTAGTAGTAGACTGCTACACCCACAGTGTAAGAAGGAGAGGTACCGCAGGTCATTCATACCTACTGCTGTCAGACTGTATAACATCCATAACTTATAATGTAGCACCAATAACCTGTTTGTCATTTAATTTGCACTAATTCACCACTACTACCTCTGCCATCTCTCATCGATGCAATTATTATGTGCAATAATATAGGCCCTAAACTATTTTTATGCATACTTATATTTATATTTATATATATAATATATAAATATTCTTTATTTATATATGTGTGTATATATACAGAGTCTACCTGTAATGTGCAATTTTACCGAGCCTCTCAAAAAGGCAATTTTTCTGTACTTTTTCACGGTAGATAATGCAAATAGCCTTCTGTATTTAATCGTTTGTTTGTCTAATTTTTATTTCAGTTTTATTTGTTATCTGTTTGACATTTTCTTGCTACTGTAACATGTGAATTTCCCCGATGTGGGATGAATAAAGTGAATCTAATCTAATCTAATCTAATCTAATCTAATCTAATCTAATCTAATCTAATACACGTGTTAAAATGATAAAAACGACCGATTGAACCACGACAAGAGGACGCTTATTTTATAGCAAAATTCTAGCAACACGAAATAAAATTCTTCCATGATATTATTGAGAAAGCTTTTGAATCTCACCTGAGATAAAATAATTACTGCAAATACAAGCTGTTTTGGTTTTAGCCTCTGTTAGATCAGCCCTGCCGATGTTGTTCAGCCGTGCTCGTCTCCTCTCTGTACTAAGCCTCAGAGTTTCCTTGCCCTCTTTCTGAATCATGGACGGAATTCTAAAAATTGGAACATGCCACAGTCACGAATACTGTTGTGACCACAACCATATACCACACAAAGATATGGCATAGCTAAAAGAACACTTAAAGCAGTGGAAAAACAAAAAGAGTTGCACAGGCATGACTATGTTTTGTATGGAATGTCGTTTGACCCCGCATTTGTATATCCACCAACATGGCTGACATCCAGGTTTCTATTTTGCTTTTACATCACTTGCAAGTCAAGGATACAGCTAGAGTTACAGTGGGGGGTGAGTCCTCTGGTAACAGCAAGAGTTTGACTCCCCACTTGTATCTGCATTGCAGTGTGCCTTGCCAGACGGCAGTAGGTACCATTTTTATGATGGTCTTTGGTATGACCCAACCACGAGTAGAACTTGTGAGCTCCCGATTGAGAGGCGAACATGTTAACCAGTAGGCCAGCTCGCAATACCATAAAAATAACTATAAACTAATAAAACATGCAACGGATTACTCCTTTATGAATTAAAAAAAGAAAGGTTATTGTTGGCATTGCTATGGCATGCAGGCAGATATTGTTGTCATATCACCCTGTCATTGATTATTTTCCTCTAACAGCACATCAAATTGAGTTTAATGCCTTATGATACACTGCAATATGCAACAGGCACAATATCTCAACACAGGCATTATAAAGTGTTCAAAGTTTTTACAAGTTAGAAATGACACTAATTTTTAAGCAGGATTTTTTTTAAACAGACATGAGTCCATCCATCCATCCATCCATCCATCCATCCATTATCTGTAGCTGCTTATCCTGTTCTACAGGGTCGCAGGCAAGCTGGAGCCTATCCCAGCTGACTATGGGCGAGAGGCGGGGTACACCCTGGACAAGTCGCCAGGTCATCGCAGGGCTGACACAAACAACCATTCACACTCACATTCACACTCTCAGTCAATTTAGAGCCACCAATTAGCCTAACCGACATGTCTTTGGACTGTGGGGGAAACTGGAGGAAACCCACACACAGGGAGAACATGCAAACTCCACACAGAAAGGCCCTCGCCAGCCACTGGGCTCAAACCCAGGACCTTCTTGCTGTGAGGCGATAGTGCTAACCACTACACCACCGTGCCACTCCAGACATGAGTCAAACCAGAGAAACCTAGAAATGGGAACAAAGACAAGACTCCGGAAACCAAAATTCAGTAGGAGTCTGTTACATGCAATTTATATATGTTGACTAATCTACTGTAAGCTCTCCTACTACAGCTTTAAAATCTACTGTAGCAATCTAGCTAACTCACCAAACATCAACAGTAAAAAAAACAATAATAAAAAATTACTCATACCACTAAACCTGAATTAAATAAATGTTGATGTGACAGAATCACATCTCACATGCACAGTGCACTAGAAGTGATGATGCTCAGCGAGACATGCACTAATTATTTTGTTGTTTTTCATACAATATCATGAAAGCATGGTAAAGCGTGATGAAATGTTTGTCAATTACTGTGATGTGGAAATGTAATACATGTAACAACGGCCAATAAGTATTGAAAACGTCTACACAATTGAATCATTTTTTATTGACTAGGAAGCTCTAACATGAACATGACACAAGGCTACAGTGCATAGATTCTCATTAGAGGCTCCTGATTGATAGCATATTAAGCCATAGCCAAGACGAAAAGCTTGGCTGTGATGTATTGGGACACATCCATACTCATTACAGCTAATTGACTCAAATCGAGTGAACACACAGTGAAGATTTCATCTTTGGCCAAACTCAGCAGTCACAACGACAATAATAATCAGTGGTTCAATAAATGCCTGTTATAGCTGAGAGCATGTATTTCGGGCTTGGACTCTACACTCACTGGCCATTTTATAGGAACTTGTTCTTGATTCTAAGATTCCTGTTTTTGGCTGGCAGGAGTGGAACCCAATGTGATCTTCTGCTGTTGCATGCTGAGATGCTTTTCTGCTCACCACGGTTGTAAAGAGTTGCTCTGAGTTGCTGTATCCTTCCTGGCAGCTCAAACCAATCTGGCCATTTTCCTCTGACATCTCTTACCAGCAAGGTGTTTCCATCCACAGAACTGTCTCTCACTCAGTGTTTTTTGTTTTTCACACCATTTTGTGTAAACTCTAGAGACTGTTGTGTGTGAAAACCCCAGGAGATCAGCAGTTTCAGAAATACTCAAACCAGTCCATCTGGCACCAGCACCCATGCCACAGTGAAAGTCATACTTGGAGATCACAATTTTTCCCATTCTGATGTTTGACGTGAACGTTAACTGAAGCTCTTGATTTGTATCTGCATGATTTTATGCATTGTGCTGCTGTCAAGGGATGGGCTGATTAGAGAACTGCATAAAACAGCAGGTGTACGGGTATACCTAATAAAGTGGCTGGTGAGTGTATTTAAGGGATATCCAGTTGTTCTTGACTCATACATAATCACACAAAAGTATTTAAAGAAACCATTGTTTTTAAATCCAAACACAACAAACTCATTTACATTTTGGTGAATTAGTCATGAGATTTGGTTCCTTTTTTCAATAAAATAACAAGAAGTCTAAGTTTATTGAGCAAGACGGACAGTCCTTGTGTAAAAATTGTTGTGGTTTCAATGCAAACGAATAAGTAGAGTTAAAATAAACAGAAGCATGAGTGATTTATATATGTGTGTGTATATATATATATATATATATATATATATATATATATATATAATTATACCAATAAGTTATTTGTAATTAATCTTTTGGAAGGTCCAAATGTAAATGTACTGTTATTATTATTTTTAAATTATTTCTTTTTTATGGTAGTGTAATCGAGTTGGAGAAGGGTCGGACAAATCACATCAATAGCTAACCTCACATCAATACATCAATAGGCAAGTAAAAGCTCCCGTGTGCGGGCCAGTCCCAGTGGTTGCCCAGAAACCAAACTGACGAGATAAAAATGAGTAGCTAACTTAATGTAATAATGTTTTATAAGCTAGTTAGCTGGGGCGGCATGGTGGTGTAGTGGTTAGCACTGTCACCTCACAGCAAGAAGGTCCGGGTTCGAGCCCTGTGGCTGGCAAGGGCCTTTCTGTGCAGAGTTTGCATGTTATCCCCGTGTCCGCGTGGGTTTCCTCCGGGTGCTCCGGTTTCCCCCACAGTCCAAAGACATGCAGGTTAGGTTAACTGGTGACTCTAAATTGACAGTAGATGTGAATGGTTGTCCGTGTCTATGTGTCAGCCCTGTGATGACCTGGCGACTTGTCCAGGGTGTACCCCGCCTTTCGCCGTAGTCAGCTGCGATAGGCTCCAGCTTGCCTGTGACCCTGTAGAACAGGATAAAGTGGCTAGAGATAATGAGATGAGATGAAGCTAGTTAGCTAGTTAAGTGCATGAACACAGACTAAGGGAAATTAATAAATGAATGATCATGTAGCATATCAGTGTAGCACATTGTGTGTGTGAGTTGTTGGCCACTGTTTTGGCTATAAATTTTAGTTTTCTGTGCTCACGTTACATGGAAAAGATATTATTCTAGTCTGGGTAGCTTCCGTATTTTCTCTCGATGTGTGCTTAAAACCAAGATTCCATGCTGTATTTTTTTTTAAAAGGCTTTGCACTGGACTCTATTATATCAGTGTTTCCACATACCTGCATGTTCTTGATTATGAAAAGTTTGTCTGTTTTTCATGCACACTAAATATTATGCATAGTAAAAATAATTTTACTGTCAAAAAGATTGCGCCTCGGCCAATGTGTGTAGTGCAGCAGGTGGTGGGATTTGGAAGGAGCAGTGCATGCTGTAGATGCAGCTTTCAAAAGCCTGGTCATGAAATCTGCATGTCCTAGGCTCCTAGGCTATTGTTTCAACTGGGACCAAATGGACTGCTCAATCTGCTCTATTTGGGGGAAGATTAAACGATGCTCTTAATTATTCACTCACTCAATCACTTTCAATAACCACTTTATCCTGATCAAGGTTGTGGAGATTCCAGAGCTTATCCCAGAAAACTGGGCATGATGCAGGAATACACCCTGGATAGGGCACCAATTCTTCACAGGACACAGTGCACACATATTTACACCTGGGGGGAATTTATCTTAGTCCATCTACTTACTAGCATGTTTTGAGAAGTGGGAGAAAGCCTTAGAACCCAGAGCAAGCCCACACAGACACAGAGAGAACATGCTCATGAACTCCTGATCTCAGGATCTAAACCAGAACCCTGGAAGTGTGAGGTGGCAATACTACTTGGTGTGCCACCATGTTGCCCTCCTAATTTGAATGTATCTAATGTAATATAATGCACACTACTGTATGTGTACTCTTACAATCATGGTAAATCTACTTTTGCTAGGCTTCCATTTCATGTATTATGTAATAAGCAGATGTAGTCTACTCCCTCTTTTTCCACAGACATGAGGAGGTGAGTGACTGATGAGTGTTCTACAAGATAAACCACATCTATCCCTCATGGATATGCCTTATGGCCTCCCTCATGGCCTCCCTCATGGCCTCTCTATGTTCCAGGACAACAGGAATAAGTGATAGCGCTGCGCATGCTCTTCAGAATGGTGTTTTACATCCTTATTTTCCCCCCTTCCTTCGTTTTCCTTTTCTGTCTTTTATTCTCTCTCACTCTTCCCAACAGTATGAGCAGAGCAGGCAATGACCCAGGTAGACCCATCTACACAACCCTTCAACAGACGTTCTCTCAGCTGCATACATTACAAAAGAGACAATGTCCCTCCCTGTCAATAATAAGGGCCTCCTCTCTCTTCAATCTGTTGTAGATTACATCTTTAGCGTAGAGGAATATAAGAGATGATTGGGGGTCAAAGAAGCCAAGTTTTGCCAGTGTGTGTGTGTGTGTGGGGGGGGGGGGGGGGGGTCAGGGTCCTAAGTGAATAATGTAGAAGCAGGATCAGTGGATCAATGAGAAGGGTTCTCTGAATGATCTGAATTCCTGTGGTGCATCTCCAGTCCCCCTCACCCCCTAACCCCCTGCAGACTCATTTGTGGTCCATCTCTCCGGGATGACTGACTGCTAATATGCTAATGTGCCCTGCTTGACTTCTCCCTAATAGCAGCAATGCCCTCTGGCCCTCACTGTTTCTGCAACATATGCTAAAGACACAAAAGAGATAGGGTGTGAGGGCGTGAAGGGACGCAGCGTAAGGAGGATGAGTTGAGTTATCTTCAGCTTCAGTTAACCTGTAGAGCTCTTCAGTGTGAAAGTAAGAATCGTCTTGAGCATTGTTGTGGCTGAAGTGTGAATGATGGAACACAATGATTGGAGCTCTGAGCTACAGTGAGCAAAGAATGAATGGCTGCTGTGGGTGGACAAGATGCCAAAGGATCTGCCTTTCCCTCAGGCACTGCTGAATACCTCGTAAGAGCAACAGCTGTGGGGTGGCTCCAAACCAGTGAAATTGTCTCATAAGACAATAGGTATTAAAGACAAATGCAGCCACAATGTGAATGATTTCACTGGCAAAGCTGCACAAAGGCTAAGTTGTATTCATGAGGTTTATTCATCCTCCCCTGAGAATGGCCATCTTAAAAAAAAAAGACATGAATGTTAAGATGATGTTAACAATGGAAACACAACAATGACTTAGGCCCTGTCCACACGGCAACGGATTCAGGTGAATCTGCTAAAATTTTTTATCGTTTCGGCCTGGCGTCCACACGGCACCGGCGTTTTGGGTGCCCCAAAACGATATTTTTTGAGAACGGGTTCCACAGTGGAAAAATCTGGCAACGGCGCTGTTGCGAAGTCGTCTGGATGAGTAGAACGGATTTGTTTACGATGACGTCACGACCACATGACTAGAACAAGCAGCACTCTCGCGCGCATCATTCGCGCATCATCTGTCACTTCTGTTCACTGCTTTTTTAATGTACCGATCACTTTTGTATATAGTATTCTTTAGTGTGGATTTAGTAAACTGTGTGGGTGTTGTACATAGACAAGTGACTCAAACCATTTCTTGCCTGCTTTCTATTGGATAAGAATCTTTTGAAATTGTTTACACATTAACCTGACTAACCTGCCAGACAGACAATTTACACCTGCTTTGATGAACAGAAAGTACAGCCTTCCACACAAAGCAACAGTTACCTGACTATAATGGAGGCAGAGGGGAAAAGGATCAGAAGATCCTTCAACTAGGGATGGCGAAAACTAAAAAAAATCATGACCGACCACCGAGCCTCATTAGCCGGTTAAAGTCGGTTAACCTATGAGTTTAACAGGGATGCAAACGGCGCGCCTTTTGGTGGATGCCGCCTTTTTCACGGCTGAATCGTGCAGATCCAATTTTTTTTTAGGGGAGGCGTTGGAGTGTCTGAATAATTTCAATGGCATTTGCTTATTTAGTAATTTTAATGCAGAATTTACTCTGATGAAATTATTCAGACACTCCAACGCCCCCCCCCCCCCCCCCAAAAAAAAAAAATCGGATCTGCATGATTCAGCCGTGAAAAAGTCGGCATCTGTGCCTTTAGTTTGTGTGGCGAGATATGATCTGCAATAACATGCATTGTTGGCTACAGACCGAAACATACTTTGAGAATGCACTGGCCAAGGCAGGACTAAACTCGATGTGCCTTCTAATAATAATTTAAAAAAAAAACAGAATAGTAATTTGTAAGCTAAAAAGCCTGTGTCTACAATTTTCTCTTGCCGAGTGGCAGCTGTTTTCAACTGGGGCGGGAGGGCGGGACATGACTGAATGGTTGTTTCTGATTTGTCAGCTGTCTTCAACTGGGGCGGGAGGGCGGGACATGACTGAATGGGTGTTTCTGATTTGTCAGCTGTCGTCCTTACACCGCATGGCATGCCCCAAGCGTTTACAACACAGAATTCCAGGTTCTCCGCTCCAAAATCGGCAGCTTCAAAATGATTGATTTTTTTTTTAACCGACATCAAAAAAAATTAACCGGTTGACGTTGATTCGGTCAACCACCGGTCAAACGGTCATCGGTTAACATCCCTACCTTCAACAGACTGTTTTGTATGAACCACTGCATTGCATTCACTTTTGTATACAGCTTTTCTTTTAAATAAACAAGTAACTGAACCATTTCTTGAATTTCTTTTTTTTATTGGATAAGACTGCTTTTCAAAATGTTCACACACAATATAAAAATGTATATAAATTATATAAAAATGCTTTTCAAAATGTTCACACACAATAAGAAAAGTAAGTTATATAAAACTATGCACACTAATAAAACTAATTTGTACACACAGAAGGCACGATTTCCTCACGTAGTCGCAGCCATCTTCTTCTTGTTGTTGTGTGTTTGTTCCTGTGAGTGCTTCACGCCGGGTAGAAGAAGGGGTTTATGCACATGCGTCCTACTTCTTCTATTGTTCTGGTGTCTCCGATGGGACCGTCTTACAGCGCACGTAGAGGTGTGGCATGTGTATTGCATTGTTTTCAGCAAGCGTTGCATTGCCATGTGTACCTGATATTTTACTGATCCGTTGCCCATGTGGACGCGATATTTTTTTTACCCGCTAAAAAAAAAATCTCATTGCCGTTGTCGTGTGGATGTAGCCTTAGTAGCAAAGGAATGACTGGTTCGTTTACTAAAGCTAATGGATTTGTTATATTCTCACTTGAATCTTTGGTCATTTATAATCCAGCATACAGACATTATTTGTTAATTAATAGGAGGTTAAAGGGATAATTCAAACTTAAGGACTACTTCTGTCTAACCTCTGTCCATTATATTTGTACCATATGTGCAATTGGTATGGACTAAACATTTCAACAACTTTTTTTGTGCCAAGAAGGAACAGAAAATTTGTTTAGGCTACTCAGTATTCACTTATAATGGAAGCCCAAGGGCAGTTGTTGAATTCTTTCAATAAATATTTTAAACACGGCTATGCAACACAAATTCAAAACTAAAGCCATTACACTCAAATTTGACAGGTCTTAATTGATCTAGGTCTAGGGATTCCATGACAAACACTCACAAGACAAAAGCTCACAAGACATAAACTCACACCCTTAATGGAAAAATAGACAAAAGCTCACAACTAAAAGTAATTCATCTCATCTCATCTCATTATCTCTAGCCGCTTTATCCTGTTCTACAGGGTCGCAGGCAAGCTGGAGCCTATCCCAGCTGACTACGGGCGAAAGGTGGGGTACACCCTGTGTTATATAACTAGGCTAAGCCTGTTAATAAAGAATATTCAGGAGACAGTGTTGCATGCGCTTGTTGCTTTTACTGAACAACTCAACTCCCAGTGTGTTACATGGTCCGTGTGACCCCACGAACATATCATATAATTCCTGTTTACAGAACACCTCCCCCTCTTAGATGAAAATCTCATTAACATATAAACTTTAGGGGGTACTTGGGATTTACTGTAATCTTATTACCAACTGAATTTAAACTCACATTTATGTCAAGGCTAACTTCATAAAATAAAGCATTTACTCTTACTCCTGTTCCTTAAGACTCTCATAGAACATAAACACAATGTCTCTTACTTCTGTTCCTCAAGACATTCTCATAGAACATAAACACAATGTCTCTTACATTCTTTTCATTGAACACGAACAATTTTCTCTTAACCCCCCTTTCTTTCCCCACTTTTTTCTTTTTTTTCACTCTCTCTCTCCAGTCCTTTTTCCTTCTTTTCTTCACAAAGTCAAATGGACAGGAGGACGGGAGACTCGGCCTGAAGATGTAATGTAATGTGTGTTGTCTGAATTGGATGTGTTTTGATCTTGTGGCGTGTGAGTGAGAGCAGGTGTATTAGCTTTACCTGGCTCTGTGTCTGTGACAGGTGTTTGTGCCTGTGTTACCTGTGGTTGTGAGTGTGGGTGTTGGAGTGCACGCAAATGTGTGCGATTTCTCCTCATCAGTCCCTCATCAGTCCATACAATATAGGAGCGAGGTGTTGAGGCTGGTTGCACAACTGTACCTTTCACCTCTTCTCTCTGGAGCCACACGTTTTGGCCAGGAAGAAGTGATGGTAAGGGTTGAGCCTGGTAACGGTGATTGTAGTTGTGCTGTTGGTTCTCCTTTGCCCGTTTCTCTGATGCTCTGACACCTTTGATGTTTGGCCAACGTGGCTGCAGGTGCACTGGAAGCTGGGGGATGGTAGTGCGTAGCTGTCTCCCCATCAAGAGCTGGGCTGGGGAGTAGCCATTTTCCAGTGGTGTAGCACGGTAAGTTAACAAAGCTTTTGTTTTCTCACCTCCACCTTTCCACAGCCCTTTTACAGTCGCCACTGCATGCTCTGCCTCTCCATTTGCCTGGGGATACCTCGGGCTGCTGGTGAGGTGAGTAAATCCGTATTCCTTGGCAAAGTCTTTGAAGAGAGCACAGCTGTATTGTGGGCCGTTGTCGGACACAACTGTTTGTGGAATTCCATGTCTACTGAAAGTGTCTTTCAGGGCTGCTATGACCGTATGAGCTGAAGTGACACTGAGGTGGGCCATCTCAATGTAACGTGAGAAGTAGTCAACTATCAGCAAATATGACTTTTTCTCCCAGAAGAATAAATCTGTCCCCACTCGCTGCCATGGGCGGTCTTGCACTGGTGTGGACATCAGGGGCTCTCTGTGCACAGCCCTGTGTTGGGAGCAAATATCACAGTTCTCTACCAATTGGCTGATGTGTACGGAGAGACCCGGCCACCAGATAGACTGGCGGGCCCTTGCTCTGCACTTGACAATGCCTTGGTGACCACTGTGTATGTCCTGGAGAACTTCTTATCTCATGCAGCGGGGAATCACAATTCTGTTTCCTCTGAGGAGCAGTTTACCAGCCAGCGTGAGATTGTCCTTTTCTGGCCAGTAAGGTCCCAGCTCGGGAGGAAGGGCATTTTTCTCTGCCCACTCTGTTGAGCAATACTCTATGAGCTTGGCGCAGACTGAGTCTGCTTTTTGCTTTTCCTCAATCTCCTTCAGCTTTGCTTCTGTAGCTGGTAGGCTGTTTATGACCGCATCCACGAACACAGCGACCTCTCTTTCTTTGTCTTTTTCTTCCTGTGTGTACACCTGTCTCACAGGCGCTCTGGACAGCGTGTCTGCCATTACCAGCTCCTTACCCGGCACATGCGTGATGTCAAAGTTGAATTTGAGTAACCTCAGAAGGAATCTGAGGACTCTTGGGGGAAGCTCATCCAGAGCTTTGGTGCTCAGGAGTGGTACCAGTGGCTTATGGTCCGTCTCGAGTCTGAATTTCAACCCCAGAAGGTAAGATGACAGCCGCTTGCAGGCCCATGTAACGGCCAAAGCCTCTTTCTTGATTTGTGCATAATGTTTTTCAGTATCGGACAACCCTCTGGAGATGAACACCACTGGTTTCCACTTGCCATCTGTCTGGCGCTGTGTCAGGATGCCCCCCACCCTGAACGATGAAGCGTCTGCAGAGACGCATGTCTCTGCTGCTGGTGAGTATGGCGCCAACACACATGGTGAGCTCAGTTCGCTTTTCAGTTTCTGAAAGGCCTCTTTCTGTGCTGTGCCCCAGCACCATTCATTTTTCTCGCAGAGAAGATCCTTCAAGGGCCTTGTGTATGATGCCAGGTGGGGTAAAAACTTCCCCAGGTAATTGGCCATCCCCATCACTCTCCTCACTCCCTCCACGTCAGTCGGTTCAGGCATGTCCATTATGGCTTTTACTTTCCCAGGATCTGGTGCCACACCATTTGCTGAGACGCGGTGACCGACGAACATGATGCTGTCTCTGGAGAATTCACATTTCTCGTTCAGGGTCAAGCCCTCGGCTTCCAGTCTCTTTAGCACCCGATGGAGCCGTGCGTCATGTTGCTGGGTGTCTTTGCTGTAAACCAGTATGTCATCTGCATGACACACTACCCCATCACAGTCCTCCAGCATCTGTGACATGCGGCGTTGGAAGTGCTCAGGGGCTGAGGAGATCCCGAATGGCAGCCGGTTGAATGCATAGCGGCCAAACGGTGTGATGAATGTTGTCAAAAGTGAGCTCTCTTCTGACAGTGGGATTTGCCAAAAGCCACTTGTTGCATCTAGCTTTGTAAACATCTTTGCCCCTGCCAACATACCCAGTGTGTGGTCTACTGCTGGCAGGATGTGTCTCTCTCTCTCCGCACCCACTTGTTCAGGTGCGTCAGGTCGACACACAGTCTGATCTTACCTGAAGCCTTGGGCACTATGACCATGCCCGCACACCATGGTGTAGCTTGGGTCACTTTCGAAATGACCCCCATGTCCTCCATGCGCTTGAGTTCTGCACGCACCTTCTCACGCATAGGCAGTGGCACGCGCCGTGGAGACAACAGTGCAAAGGGGACTGCCCCTGGCTCCAACTCAATTTTGTATGGCTCCTTTAATTTCCCTAAGTCCTTGAAAACTTTGGGGTACTGATCTATGATGTCATCCTGCTCTGCTTTAACAGTGTGGAGTCACTGAATTAAGGTAAGTGCTTCAATTGCAGGCAGGCCTAACAGAGGCTTAGACAGTTTGTCAATTACGTAAATGTCCTGTTCAGTCTCTCTGTTCTCAATGCTTAACTGCCCCTTAAAACAGCCTCTCACCTCCAGTTTGTGATTTCCGGGTCTATACAGCACCTTTCTTGTTGGCTGCAGAGCTCCATGTCTTTTGGGGGAGAATGCGCTGCTTGGAATTGCTGTTACCGCTGCGCCCGTGTCCAGTTTAAACACAGTCTTTTTGCCGTTCAGCTGCAGCAGTTCATTCCACTCGCCATTTCCCCCGACACCATTTCTCCCAGGAAAAGATAATCCTCTCCCTCCAAACTGTCCGTGCGTTCCTCTGTGATGTCGTGAACTCCGCCTTTGGATTTGCATTTCTTGGCAAAGTGGCCCTTTTTGTGACACCGTCTACACTCTGCATCTCGAGCAGGGCAATCTTTCCACAGGTGCTTTTTTGCATTTCCACATCTCCCGCACACCGTTGCCTGCTCCGCCGCTGTCTGATCTTTCGTTGATCCTTTCTCTCTAGCTGGCCGTCTGCTTTGCCTTTTCTGTATCGCCTCGACATTTCCCGCCATGGGCTCTGTCCCACGCATAGCAGGCTGCTGCTTTTTTACTGCTTCGCTTTGCCTCACTTTGGTCATCGCCGTTTCCAGTGTTAATGCGGCATCTAGCTGCAGATTTTCAGAAAGCTTGGCGTCTCTAATGCCCACTACAATTCGGTCCCTTATCAACTGTTCTCTTAAAGTCCCAAATTCACAGTATTTGGCCAAAGCATGTACGGCAGTTAAAAAGGACTCCACGCTCTCGCCGGGCTCTTGGACTCGGCGGTTGAAACGTGCCCTCTCATAGATTACATTTCTTTTGCTAACACAATGCTTCGTGAAGGCGTCTGTTACAGCTTTGTATGAACGTTTCTGTGCCTCAGTTAACGTTAGCATGTTCATTATGTCCTCGGCGTCGTCGCCCGCTGCATACATGAAAGCATTCACCTGAAATTCTTCTGTTTGCGTGTTCAGTCCTGAAGCCACCCTGTAGCGTTCGAAACGTTTCATCCACTTCAGCCATTTGTTTACATTGGAGAAGTCGAACTTGCCTGGCGGAGCTAGCTGTGGCAAAGCTAGCGGTGCAGGTGCCGCTGCTGCTGCTCGCTGCTCCTGTTGCATCTTCTTTTTTTTTTCCAGATGAGTCGTTCGTCCACTCTGCAGGTTTAGTTCGTCTTCCTCACAAATTTGTTTTATTCTGACACCATGTTATATAACTAGGCTAAGCCTGTTAATAAAGAATATTCAGGAGACAGTGTTGCATGCGCTTGTTGCTTTTACTGAACAACTCAACTCCCGGTGCATTACATACATATAGGTCCGTGTGACCCCACGAACATATCATATAATTCCTGTTTACAGAACACCATGGACAAGTTGCCAGGTCATCAGAGGGCTGACACATAGACACAGACACATTCACACCTACGGTCAATTTAGAGTCACCAGTTAACCTAACCTGCATGTCTTTGGACTGTGGGGGAAACCGGAGCACCCGGAGGAAACCCATGGGGGGAACATGCAAACTTCACACAGAAAGGCCCTCGCCGGCCACAGGGCTCAAACCCGGACCTTCTTGCTGTGAGGCGACAGTGCTAACCACTACACCACCGTGCCGCCCCTAAAAGTAATTTTATTTATTGGAAAAAGACATTTTTTGTATAAATACTAAGAATAACAAACATTACTGACATAATTTCAAATCTTTATGTCCAAGTCAAGTTTTCACACTTATCACACCTCTAGAATCACACTTAAGTACAAAGCTTTAGTCAGGTAATCTTCTAGAGGTGTTACTTGTGTTCATTTGTCCTCACCAATCACACCTCATTTCACACCTATTGAATCACACATATATACAAAGCTTGGTATCTCACACATTCTCAGAGTCATTTGAGCAGTTCCTAATTTACTAGGTGAAGATACTTTGAGCAGCTCCTGCAAGTGATGAGCTCCAATTCTGTCAGTATATAAGGATGTCAGACTGAGAATCACTCATAAACTCAATCAGCATGGAGATCATCAAAACCAACAAGGGAAGAGACAAGCTTTGTCTGGATGGCTACATGTACCTGAAGAAGAGGAGCTACAAGAACTGGATCTGGTGGCAGTGTAATCGGCAGAGAACAACTGGGTGTAAGGGAGCACTCACAACTGATGACACATATGAGAACCCTCAGTCTCATGTGAACCACAACCATCCAGCAGACAGAACAGGAGTTGAGGTCACCAAGTTGCGCACAACCATGAAAGCAGCGGCTAAGCAGTCAAGAAGTCGGCCAAACCAGATTCTCACACAGGCTCTCCTTGAAGCAAGCGATGAAGTCCATGCCAGCATCGGGAAGATCCAGACATGTAAGCGGGATCTTCAGCGTCAGCGCCGTGGATGTCTACCCAAGGACCAAGCAACTCCTAGGGCAGGTCATCAAAAAGCACAAACAACGATGCCACATGGAGCTACAGAAGCGCCTTCAGATCCTCTGCCAGGACTTTGTAGCTGAACAAAGATCACTGGCAGACTTCCTCAGTGCAGTTGGGCACTGCATCTGTCTCGAGTGAATCACTGCAACCACCTAGAGTGAATTTGTATACAATATATGTGACGTAATATATTTCTATTGTGATGCATAATATGTCATATGTAACACCTGTGATATGTATATGTTTGCATATAATAAAAAAATTAACATGGTTATGAGTTTTTGTCTCTTTTTTCATTAAGGGTGTGAGCTTTTGTCTTGTGAGCTTTTGTCTGCGCACCAGATCTAGGTCATTACTCACTATGTCTTAGGATGAGACATGGAGCATAAGACATGGAAAGATAAGAACAATGTCTTATGTAGTTTCATCCAATATGCAAACTCTGCAACAATACAGTAAAAAGTTATTCTGCTTACCAATGCCTAACCTAAGCATTTATATGTTTTTGCATTTGGAATCAAACCCACATGACTACACTGGTACACTGTCAGAAACAGGGGTACAGTAGGAGTCCATTTCTGTCCCCTAAGGTACAATTTACACTGTTGTAACCCCTAAGGCTCATTAATGGACCTCAAGGTATACCTTTTTATGGCCACAAAGTTACATATATGTTCCCCAGCAGTATATAAAGAGTACAGATAAGTACCTCAGAGAGTACTGCCCCAGTGACAAGCTGTTGTACCTCTAAAGGTACAATAGTGTACTGTATGTTCTGAGAGTCTAATTACTTACCACAAGCTCTTCCCACCTAAAAAGTATTCTTAAAGATCATTTATCAGTCACAACAATAACTGCCTTTAGACTTCTCATATAAGTTAGGGGCATAACGCAATGCCACTATCTGTATTTGTATCTGTATCTATTTAATGCTACATATATTCATATATGGATTTGGATTTAACCACAAAGTAGGCATAGCCTAAACAGGAAATGTTTTTTTGCTTGTTTGTTTAAGCTAGCTTGCATCCACAGGAAACCAAAATCTTGCCACTAGCTCAACTTTTTGTTACGTTCTGCAGGATCCCAATCATGATATACAACTTTAGTGTGATGCCCCAGATGCCCTGTGGACCTTTCTGGCATGCTAAATAAATAAATTATCTATTTTTTTTTACTTATCCATGACTTTTTTTCTTGCCAAATTCCCACCCACCATCCAGTTCTCCCTTATCATATGATAGCTACCAACCCAGGAGAAAGAAGGCTAACAAATGCTATCAACTGTATTTTTTCAAATTGCTTCGTAACAGGGCAGCACAACACACTCAGAGGAAAACAATATCTACCACTTCTGCATGCAGGAGCTCACAGATGCCCATGATTGGCAGGGGTCAGAGAGTATGCCATCCCTTAAACCCTGGGATCACAGTAAATTTTGTGCTCTTAGACTCATGGCCACAGATTGCTGTGGCATCATTAGGATTCAAGCTCATGATCTTTGGACAATGGGGTGAATGCTTTTTTGTTGTGCCACTCAGTATCCTATACATAAGTTCAAATAAATTGTGCGCTGCCTATTCATATCTGTATGTGCATCCATTCAGAGTAATTTATCTATTCATTCTGAATAATGTATTCATATTTAGTTACGGGAGACACGGTGGTGTAGTGGTTAGCGCTGTCACCTCACAGCAAGAAGGTCCAGGTTCGAGCCCTGTGGCCGGCGAGGGTCTTTCTGTGCGGAGTTTGCATGTTCTCCCCGTGTCCACGTGGGTTTCCTCCGGGTGCTCTGGTTTCCCCCACAGTCCAAAGATATGCAGGTTAGGTTAACTGGTGACTCTAAATTGACCGTAGGTGTGAATGTGAGTGTGAATGGGTGTCTGTGTCTATGTGTCAGCCCTGTGATGACCTGGTGACTTGTCCAGGGTGTACCCCACCTTTTGCCCGTAGTCAGCTGGGATAGGCTCCAGCTTGCCTGCGACCCTGTAGAACAGGATAAAGCGGCTAGAGATAATGAGATGAGATGAGATATTTGGTTACATCTCTGGTATAAGTAGGGTTTTTTTTCCATAAATCTGGTAAATAGGTTTTTTCCCCCTCAATATAGGGAAATGTGTGAAACTTATTGTCTCTGGTAATTTCACATACATATGCTACAGATGGAGCAGAAATACAGGACTGTGCAAAAATCTCAGGCACCCTATATATTTTTTCCATATAAAATTTGTTATAGATTTCTATTTTATGACTTCTACATTATCGAGTCAGTACAAAAATTTTTTAGAGTTCCAAAGTTCGTTTCCCGGCACAAAATTAAATGTGACAGAAAAAAAAAGTTTGTATTTGAACAGCATATAACATAAGAGACAACTTTTCAGATTAAAAAAGAAAACAGAATGAAGGCTGCTGGGTTTTGCTGCAAAATTAAAGGAGATACACAGAACCTTTATTGTTAAATACATTTCTGAGTGATAGTATCTCCATCCTTGACTCTTGGATGCTGCATAAATGGGAATAAAACTTTTTTTTTTTTGAGAGTTAAAACTGACCGTAAAGTTGGCATTCAAGCTGCCCCGCTGAGCCAGCCAGCCCTGAGTGCGTGACATCACAGTGGTAACCAGTTTTAAGGCTGAGGCCTTTGACAGCTATAGACCAAAGCCAGACTCGGCAGGCAAGAGTGGTTGCAATGGCCTCTTCATTCGGATTTATTGGAGATTCTTCGGGTTCCTCAGATAGTAATACATCTGACTGTGATAGTCCTGAAATTGGAGTGTGTGTACATGCTACTGCTATACACATAGAACCGTATCAGTTCGACCCATCAGAAAGTGAATCCCATAGTCACACGTCAGCCACGGAGGCCCCAACCTTAAGAAATAAAGCCAGAGAACAAAGCCGTCTAGAGAACTGGATAGAATTGAACTGACAGTCTCATGTGACTCTCATTAAAACAGGATGGGTGTTATAACTTATGCAACATACATGTACATGCATGCATTTTCACTGATAAAATGTAAAAGGCTTATTAAATAATCAGATGAACTGAGACAATCACAGTCTGAAGCAAATTCAATAATCTTATACCGGTAACTTAAACACACAATACAAGTTACAAGTATTAATCTAAATGCAGGTAAACAATGAGTGTTGTAGTTGTTTTGATGTAACCAAATGAGAGTCGCATCTTACCCATCTGTGTTCTCACTTCTTGAAGGCTGACCTTGTGGCCAATTGTTTTGAAACAATCTGACTTTCAGTTGCTCGTTCAGTTCTTCATTCATTTGCTTCTCCCATGTAAGGGCGAGATATTGCTGCTGAGGCAAGCATATCCAGCAGAGAAATCTGATGATCACTCATTCTCCATTTTCTCCATACTGAGTACTCCACCATTACTGCTCGACTCACACTCCGGGAGAACTGGTGCAACTGAACTTACTTTCCTTTTGTTGTAGTTTTCTTTTCCTTTAATTGTTGGTACTGCACCCTCTTTCAATACGGGCTTATAGCCAACGCTCCTCAACAGATCAGAGGTTTCGTATGAGTCTTCAGTAAAATGTGCCCATGAATTTCTTGCAAAACACATCCAAATCTTGCAGTTTGAACATTCTTGGGCCATGAATGCAACGTAAATCCACCTTCTGTCATGTTGCTGCACCCACCAGCAATACATCTACGTGGCATGGCGATAAATTAGCTCAAAATGGAGGATCGGAGTTGCAGTCAGCTCTGTGTTTTAGTATAGTGGAAATGGTGATGAGACCGATAGACTTCCTGCTGTGATATCACAGATGTCAAGGTCATTCACTCAGACTGCTACCTATATGAATCACTTTAATCATAAAAATTTGTCATGCTCCGCTCTGGACATCCACTCCGGAGAGTACGAATCTCTCGTGCCAGCGCCGATCCATATCCGGAATGGGAATTCCTTCATGCCTTCATTCACTTCCTGCTTTTCTCTGCTGTTATAAAAACACCATTCTCAGACAGGAACTTTGCCAGAACGTCTTGCTTTGCTTCTAGCTGTTTCTGTGCCTCTGTTATGTTTCATATTTGTTTGCTCAAGCTCATCTCATCTCATCTCATTATCTCCAGCCGCTTTATCCTGTTCTACAGGGTCGCAGGCAAGCTGGAGCCTATCCCAGCTGACTACGGGCGAAAGGCGGGGTACACCCTGGACAAGTCGCCAGGTCATCACAGGGCTTGCTCAAGCTCATTTTTCTATTTCATGGTTTTTGCACTAAGGGTTTATTCTAGTTCATTTTTTTTGCACTAGGGGTGTTTTCTTGTTTTTGTTTTTTTTGTCCTAGCATTTTTTGTCCTTGCCTGTTTCGTGTTTTTGTCTAGTTTTCTGTCTCTTGTTATCTGGATTATTTTTGCCATTTGTTTTTGTCCCATTTGTTTACCCTTGTGCCACACCCTTTTCCCTGGATTAAATCTCTCTATTTATTTGATTACTGTCTGTGTTCTGCTTGTGGATCCTTATCTCACCACACCTCCACACCCCCTAACAGTGCATTCTGGCCAACATGGATCCAACGGAACTCACCCGTCTGAGAACGGCCATCCAGCAGCAAGGGACTCTCCTCGGAACCCATCAGCAAGACCTCCAACAGATTACACAGAACCTCGCCACCCTGTCCAACTCACTCAACCTCCTCACCACACAAATGCAGCACTATCAAGCCGTGCCTACCTCTGCCCAGCAGTCTCCAACTTCAGCTCCTGCCACTGCCTTTTCCCGCGAACCAAGACTCCCAGCACCTCAGCCCTACGATGGAGAGCCAGGTACTTGTAGATCATTCTTGTCTAAATGTTCATTGATCATGGAGCTGCAACCTCTGACCTTCTCCACAGAATGCTCCTGGGTGGCATATATCATCACGCTCCTCACTGGCAAGGCCAGGGAGTGGGGAACAGGGGTCTGGGACGCCGACGCTCCCTTCTGCTCCTGTTTCAAAGATTTCTCTGAAGAGATCAGGCGAACTTTCGACTGCTCTCTGTCTGGCCAGGAGGCTGCTAGGGAACTTATGGAGCTGCGGCAGGGGTCCCGGTCTGACTCGGACTATGCCATCGAGTTCCAGACATTGGTGGCATCATGCAGTTGGAACGAGAATGCCCAGGTTGACGCGTTCCTGCATGGCTTGTCTGACGTCATTAAGGATGAGCTGGTATCACGGGAACTGCTGTCGGACCTCTCCAGTCTCATGGACCTCGCCAACCACATTGATGCACGGATCCAGCAATGGAGGAGAGAGAGGATCCACCCCAGCTTCATCTCCTCTCCACCTCCCGCCTTGTCTATGCAGGTAGACCGGGTATGGGTGTCAGTGGAGGAATGACAATGCCGGCAGAGCACAGGGTCCTGTTTCTACTGCGGTCAGCGAGGACACACCTGCCGAGCCTGCCCGTTAAAAGGACGAGCCCCACCAGTGAATCGAGGGGCCCTGGTAGGCAACACTCGGAACCAGCTTCCTGCTGATCGACCGTTACTCCCTGTCATCATTATCCATGACAACCAGCATCACCATCTCCAGGCCCTCGTCGACTCAGGGGCAGACAGGAACCTAATCTGCTCTGCCACTGCCAAGCGTCTGGAAATTCCGCTACTCACCCTCGGCATTCCTCTCACAGTCCTGACACTCAATGGCACCGGCTTGACCACCATCACCCACCTTACCGCCCCACTCACCCTGAGGATTTCTGGTGGCCCTTTGGGTGGTGCCCGGGACGGCACCACCCAAAGGGCGACTCTACTCTCTGTGTTAGGACTGGGGACTGTTTTGGCCTCTAGAGGCCGCTGTTATTGCTTTATCTTGTCATGTTTGTTTTGGCCTCTAGAGGCCACCACTGTTTTCAGAAACCATCCAGCTCCATGTCATGAACAACCCCCACGTACCCATCATCCTAGGATTACCCTGGTTAATGCTGCACAACCCTCACCTAAACTGGGCCAATAACACCATCCTAGGCTGGAGCCATTCCTGCCTAGCTTCTTGCCTGAACTCCGCTCTGCCTCCCGCCAGACCACCGCAGCCTCCAGCCAGCAAGTTTCCCGACCTCTCTCATGCGCCTTCGGAATACCTGGACTTAAGACTTGTTTTCAGCAAGACCCAAGCAGTGTCCCTCCCTCCTCACAGACCCTATGACTGCGGAATCAATCTCCTGCCCGGGACGGCACCACCCAAAGGGCGACTCTACTCTCTGTGTTAGGACTGGGGACTGTTTTGGCCTCTAGAGGCCGCTGTTATTGCTTTATCTTGTCATGTTTGTTTTGGCCTCTAGAGGCCACCACTGTTTTCTGTGTTTTGTGTTTGTTTTGACAGCCTTTGTTTTCATGTGCTTTTGCCTCACCTCTTCCTTATTTCCTGCCCCGCCTAGTTCTAATTGCCCTGTGTATAAATACTTCCTCAGTTTGGTCCCTAGTCACGGAGTCTTTGTGCTGTTATCACCTGAGATCTCTGTTCCAAGTTCCTTGCCTTTGTCTTTGTGGTCTTTTGTACTTTGTTTTCTTGTGGACATTTTGGACTTTGTGTTTACCATTTTGGGATCTTCTGAGCATGCCTTTTCTTTTCTTATCTTTGGCTTTTTGTTTTGACTGAACTTTTGGATTTTTTATTTTTTCTCGTATATCTTCTGAGCGTTTGGATTATACTTTTGTTTTTGCCTGGGATTTTGTATATTGTAAATAAACTGTTTTTTCTACTCTACTTTTGCCTCACTCCTCTGCACTTGAGTCATTCCCCTGGTGGCCTAGTGGGGGTTTGCTGGATCACTACACCAGCGACCCGGGTTCGATCCTCAGCAAAACCCTAACAGAAAGACTCCGTCATGACCGACTCAGCAGAGGCTTCTTCAACTGTCTACCCGGCTAACCTTCAGGGAATGATGGCCGCGTTAACACACCTCGGATCTACCATGGACACTCAGGGACGGACTCTTGCAAGCCAACGTGAGACCCTTGCTCGCCACAAGGTACTGCTTCAGCAAATTGGGAAAGCCCTGGCACAGCTGACCCCTCTGTCCCCATCTCCTCCTCCTGATCCTGCTCCTGCTCCACCATCTGCTCCCGCTCCAGTGCCTCCTGCCACACTGCCCTCTTCACCTCGCGAGCCCTGCCTTCCTGCACCACAGAGGTATGACGGCAAGCACTATGAGTGCCGGGAGTTCCTTACCCAGTGCCAACTCACCTTTGAGCTCCAGCCTACCACCTACACTACGGATCGCCGCAAGATTGCCTTTGTGATAACCTTGTTAGCTCATAAGGCATGAGCTTGGGCAACAGCTATCTGGCAGAGACAGGGATCCGAGTGCTCTGATTTCAAGCTGTTTATGGAGGAGATGCTTCATGTCTTCAATCAGGCAGACACCAGTAAGGATGCAGCCAGGAACCTCATGTCCGTCCGGCAAGGAGGAAGCGTTGCAGACTGCACCATCTCATTCCGGATGCTCGCAGCAGTCAGCGGATGGAACGAGGCTGCCCTGGTTTCAGCCTTCCACCATGGTTTGTCTGACCCCATCAAAGACGGCCTGGCCTCTATCGGATGCCCAAATGACCTCGAAACTCTGATTTCACATGCCATTCGTCTTGACAACAGGATTAGAGAACGCCGCCAAGTCCTGAGCCTCCCCGGCCTCACTGCCTCAACATGGAGTCCGTCTACCTCCTCCAGTGACTGTCCAGAGCCCATGCAATTGGGCTGTACTCGCCTCTCCACATCTGAGAGGGAGCGCAGAAGGAGGGACAAGTGCTGCATCTACTGTGGCAAGCCTGGCCACTTCCGAGCATCATGTCCCGAGCTCTCGGGAAAAGGACCGCCCTGTCCAGCCGAGGGAGGGTTGTGACGGGGCCTACCCTCTCTCCTGAACTTCCTGGCCAAGGAGTCTACATCCCGGTCTCCATCTCCTGGGGTGAGTCCGTCCACTCTTGCCAGGCCTTGCTAGACTCCGGGGCGGCTGGAAACTTTATGGATGTCCACTTTGCCCACAGAATCAATGTCCCTACTGCTCCTCTTGAAGTTCCACTGTCTGTGTCTGCCCTGGATGGCCAAGCTTTAGGTGATGGAAGAATCACCCAAGTTACTTCTCCAGTCTTTCTCCAGTCCCAAGGTCACCAAGAATAAATATCCCTGCACCTGATTCATTCACCAGAGTTCCCGGTGATTCTAGGCCTTCCTTGGCTTACCTGCCACAACCCTCGTATAGACTGGGTAACAAGCCAGGTTGTAGAATGGGGTCCTGCATGCTATGCCTCTTGTCTGCTCTCTAGCTCTCCTGTGTCTCCTGCTGAGCCTCCTGATCTCACCAAGTTATCTCAAGTTCCCACAGAGTACTGGGATCTGAAAGAAATGTTTAGCAAGAGCAGGGCCACCATTCTTCCTCCACACCGTGCCTACGACTGTGCCATCGACTTGCTCCCTGGGGCTACCCCTCCTCATGGCAGACTGTTTTCCCTCTCTCAGCCAGAACGCAAGGCCATGGAGGAGTACATCAAGGACGCCTTGGCCTCTGGGTTCATTCGACCCTCCACCTCACCCGCTGGTGCCAGCTTCTTCTTTGTCGGCAAGAAGGATGGGGGGCTCCGGCCGTGTATTGATTAAAGGGGCCTGAACAAGATCACTGTGCGCAACCGC